>NC_048298.1:2616692-2875739 GCF_013100865.1 Trachemys scripta elegans | reverse complement strand
CCAGGAAACTACAGACCAGTTAGTTTAACTTCTGTGCCAGGGAAGATAATGGAGCAAGTAATTAAGGAAATCATCTGCAAACACTTGGAAGGTGGTAAGGTGATAGGGAACAGCCAGCATGGATTTGTAAAGAACAAATCATGTCAAACCAATCTGATAGCTTTCTTTGATAGGATAAGGAGCCTTGTGGATAAAGGTGAAGCTGTGGATGTGGTATACCTAGACTTTAGTAAGGCATTTGATACAGTTTTGCATGATATTCTTATCGATAAATACAATTTAGATGGGGCTACTCTAAGGTGGGTGCATAACTGGCTGGATAACCGTACTCAGAGAGTTGTTATTAATGGTTCCCAATCTTGCTGGAAAGGCATAACGAGTGGGGTACCGCAGGGGTCTGTTTTGGGGCCGGCTCTGTTCAATATCTTCATCAACGACTTAGATATTGGCATAGAAAGTACGCTTATTAAGTTTGGGGATAATACCAAACTGGGATGGATTGCAACTGCTTTGGAGGATAGGGTCATAATTCAAAATGATCTGGACAAATTGGAGAAATGGTCTGAGTTAAACAGGATGAAGTTTAATAAAGACAAATGCAAAGTGCTCCACTTAGGAAGGAAAAAATCAGTTTCACACATACAGAATGGGAAGAGACTGTCTAGGAAGGAGTACGGCAGAAAGGGATCTAGGGATTATAGTGGACCACAAGCTAAATATGAGTCAACAGTGTGATGCTGTTGCAAAAAAAGCAAACATGATTCTGGGATGTATTAACAGGGTGTTGTGAGCAAGACATGAGAAGTCATTCTTCCGCTCTACTCTGCTCTGGTTAGGCCTCAGCTGGAGTATTGTGTCCAGTTCTGGGCACCGCATTTTAAAAAAGATGTGGAGAAATTGGAAAGGGTCCAGAGAAGAGCAACAAGAATGATTAAAGGTCTTGAGAACATGACCTATGAAGGAAGGCTGAAAGAATTGGGTTTGTTTAGTTTGGAAAAGAGAAGACTGAGAGGTGACATGATAGCAGTTTTCAGGTATTTAAAAGGGTGTCATAAGGAGAAGGGAGAAAACTTGTTCACCTTAGCCTCTAAGGATAGAACCAGAAGCAATGGGTTTAAACTGCAGCAAGGGAGGTCTAGGTTGGACATTAGGAAAAAGTTCCTAACTGTCAGGGTGGTTAAACACTGGAATAAATTGCCTAAGGAGGTTGTGGAATCTCCATCTCTGGAGATATTTAAGAGTAGGTTAGATAAATGTCTATCAGGGATGGTCTAGACAGTGTTTGGTCCTGCCATGCGGGCAGGGGACTGGACTTGACGACCTCTCGAGGTCCCTTCCAGTCCTAGAATCTATGAATCTATGAATAAGAACTGCCTCTCTCCTTGTGGGTTACAGGACCAGCTGCTCCAAGAAGCAGTCATAAATGGTGTCTAGAAATGTTATGTAGAGCTCTGCCTCCTTTTTCAAGGCCTCTCTTCCCAATGGTTAAAGACCTTTCTGGGTTCCTTCATTGCCCCTAATTGAGCAGTCTACAGCCTTGCAAAATCATTTGTCTCTGTTTATATTTGTGAGATCTTTCTACTTCTGGATATCCAGTAGAGCCTCTTCACCCTTCCACGGGGATATTTAAGCTGAATAATGGAGAAAACTTCCTGACAGTGAATTGTATGGTATTAGACCATGGAATACTCTCCTGGACATCCCTTTACTTGAAACATTTATTTGCAGACAGGATAAAACCCTGTAGATTAGATTGTAGAGAATGATTCTGCGCTGGCATCACAAGAGGTAGAGAAGATAGGACCTAATGGATCTTATCCTCCCTAATTTCTGCAGATTATCTATTTCCACTTACTCACTGCCATGGAAAAGGTTATAGATTTCCTGTTCTAAGCTTGTTCCATGGCCTCACCACTGTTGTTCTTGGATGTGGTTATAGAATTACAGAAATGCTAGGTTGCCATCCGCTAATCACTCTCTCTTTTCTCCATAGAAATGTATGCGGCTAAATCCTGATGTTCCTGTCTGGGTCTCCAAACAGCGCATTCTCTGTACCTTGAACCACAGTCTGAAGGATGTTCTGAACTATGGGCTCTTCCAGCCAGCCTTCAATGGCAGGGCTGGAAAGTTCCTGGACGAGGAGCGACTGCTGAGGGAATACCCTCTGAATCCAGACACTCCTGTCCCCTACCTGGAGGTATCTATCTGCCTTTTTATCTGACTTATATGGTCTCCATTATGGTAATGTCTGAGTGCCTCAGAAGTACTAAAAAAGAGTAAGAAAAATCTCTTTTTTTGTTGCCAGTGAGAGTGAAAACATGAATGTACCATAATAATTTGGGGGTGTGTGTGTGAGCGTGTTTGCTTGTGTGAAGAAGTTACGGAGGGCAGCTGGGTCACAGAAACGAGCTTGACATTTAGTTCTCAATGTGCTGAGCCTCCTGGTCATTGTCTGTCTTTGCTGGCAATGGGCTCCACAGGGTTGGTCCTGCTCATGTAAAAGTTCTGTCCCTTTTGATCAACCGCTTCAAGTGGAGCGTAGCTGTTGTTGAAAGCCAAAGTCACAGTGGGAGAAGGAGTTTGTCAGGTAGCTAGGGACTGTCTCACGGAGAACTGGGAATATCAGAACAGAGACCTTGAATTCGATGTTGTATTCAATATGCGTCCGTTGCAGAGACATCTTTGTAACACTCTCTCCTTTCCTGCACCTCAGTTTAACTCTTCGTTGAAACACAGATCAGAGTTCTATCACTTCAGGACTTTTCAAAAAGCATTACATAGTTAACCCTTACAGACTGTTACATATGTAACCCTGAACATAGGTTTTAATAACTGTTCCCTGTCAGCTGCAGCGAGAAAAGGCAATGCAACTTCTTAGTAAACACTTCATACACAGAAAAACATTTTAATCCGTATTTGGAATGCTTAATAGCTTTTATCTAAACGCTATTATTTAGTAAATCCACCAGTCTTCCTTAGACAGACTTTCACCACTTAGCTGTTAAATATATTTCAATATAAGGTTTTAAAATAATTTACATACGTTAGCACACATGCATAATCACATCCCCTCTGATCTTCTTTCAGAGATAATTTCTCAGTTTCTGTCATATGGCCATAATATGCAGTGTGTGGCACCTGGATTCTTCAGACCTTGCGCAGAATAGCAGCTTCTGAGTTATTCTCCAAACACTTCAGAGCCTTGTCAATAAACAGAAGTCTGGGATTCTAACAGGGAGCAGCAGTCCAGCCCTTGGGTTAATAGCTGACTTGGTCTACTCAGTTTCTGGTGAGATCAGAAATCTGTAGGCTGTACCCAAAGTTATACAGGTATTGGGATCAGCATATAAAATATCCCTTTCCTGGCTTTCCCCATAAACTAAGCTGAAACAGATAAAGATTTACAACCCCTCATGTTGCTGAGTCTGCCCCTGTTCTTTCTTTATCTGAGACAAAATCCTAATTTCTTCTTCCAATGTCTGTCTGTGGATCCCACTCATGGTGCGCATGCGCCGCTTGCACAGGATTATGGAATGTATTCACCAGCAATGTCCACGAGGGGTCGTGCATGCACCCTGCACACCCTCGTCCTTCCCTCCCAATGGCAGAAAGGCAAAAAGGTTCCAACCACCACTCTGAGCACCCCTTGGCAGAGACTCAGAACAACCTCAGTCTCCCATAAGAGTTAGTTTACTGTAGTTTCTGTAGTTATTAGTTTGTTTCATAGTGTTTCATTTTGAGCCGGCTGGCAAAAAAAAAAAAGTATTTTCTGTAGATATAATTTAGTAGTTAGGATACCTGGTGCCTGAATCATAGAATCATAGAATCATAGAATATCAGAGTTGGAAGGGACCTCAAGAGGTCATCTAGTCCAACCCCCTGCTCAAAGCAGGACCAATTCCCAGCTAAATCATCCCAGCCAAGGCTTTGTCAAGCCGGGCCTTAAAAACCTCCAAGGAAGGAGACTCCACCACCTCCCTAGGTAACGCATTCCAGTGTTTCACCACCCTCCTAGTGAAATAGTTTTTCCTGATATCCAACCTGGACCTCCCCCACTGCAACTTGAGACCATTGCTCCTTGTTCTGTCATCTGCCACCACTGAGAACAGCCGAGGTCCATCCTCTTTGGAACCCCCCTTCAGGTAGTTGAAGGCTGCTATCAAATCCCCCCCCCAGATGAGGCCTCACCAATATCGAATGAACCCATATCTCCACATTTCAAGGCTTGTCCTTCATGTTGGAGGGGTAATTCCCCTTACTGACTGACATATTGTTTAGGAGAGAGTCATATTCCCTCTAAGTGTGCAATTTCTAACAGATTAAAAAAATACACGCAAAAGGCCAGGGAATCTTGGCTAAAACTTTACTGCCTGGAATAATCTGTGGGCATGATCAGACTCAGAAGTGGTTCAGAAGTTCGAGATTAGATACTTCCCTAAAAACTCATGCAGTTAGTGTTCAGCCACTATTACCACTCCTAGATTGAAGGGGTCAAAGAGAGCTCCCTCCTCCTCCAAGAGCTTGTAAATGGCACCACAGACACTGTTGCCACATTCCATGATCTGTGCTAGCCGCAGGAGAAAGGAGATTACCTCTAATTTTGCCTCTTGTTTGGCCACTGTTTTCCTTCTCTGGTACCAAGCGAAAGGAAACCACAGAGCCATAGGTCTATGGACATGGCTAAGTCGGCACAATGCAGCTGGCCCTGCAAAAGTAATTGGACTCGGCACGGGAACAACACTGAACTAAGAAGGCAGCCACTGATTTGTTGGCGGTACCTATGACTTTGGCCCCTCCAACTAAATCTGCAGCACTGAGAGCTCTTTTGACACAACTCTTTGAATGCCAGCATGCTCACTGTGAGCTCGTTTGCTGTAGATTCATTTAGCATGGGCTCAGTCAGTGCTGACACGCTCAACAGCCTGGATAGAAAGCTGGCTAGATCATCGGGCTCAACGGGTAGTGATCAATGGCTCCATGTCTAGTTGGCAGCCGGTTTCAAGCGGAGTGCCCCAAGGGTCGGTCCTGGGGCCGGTTTTGTTTAATATCTTTATTAATGATCTGGAGGATGGTGTGGACTGCACTCTCAGCAAGTTTGCAGATGACACTAAACTAGGAGGCGTGGTAGATACACTAGAGGGTAGGTATCAGATACAGAGGGACCTAGACAAATTAGAGGATTGGGCCAAAAAAAAACCTGATGAGGTTCAACAAGGACAAGTGCAGAGTCCTGCACTTAGGACGGAAGAATCCCATGCACTGCTACAGACTGGGGACCGAATGGCTAGGTAGCAGTTCTGCAGAAAAGCACCTAGGGGTCACAGTGAACGAGAAACTGGATATGAGTCAACAGTGTGCTCTTGTTGCCAAGAAGGCTAATGGCATTTTGGGCTGTATAAGTAGGGGCATTGCCAGTAGATCGAGGAATGTGATCGTTCCCCTTTATGCGACATTGGTGAGGCCTCATCTGGAGTACTGTGTCCAGTTTTGGGCCCCACACTACAAGAAGGATGTGGAAAAATTGGAAAGAGTCCAGCGGAGGGCAACAAAAATGATTAGGGGTCTGGAGCACATGACTTATGAGGAGAGGCTGAGGGAACTTGGATTGTTTAGTCTCCAGAAGAGAAGAATGAGGGGGGGATTTGATAGCAGCCTTCAACTACTTGAAGGGGGGTTCCAAAGAGGATGGATCTCGGCTGTTCTCAGAGGTGGCAGATGACAGAACAAGGAGCAATGGTCTCAAGTTGCAGTGGGGGAGGTCCAGTTTGGATATTAGGAAACACTATTTCACTAGGAGGGTGGTGAAGCACTGGAATGCGTTACCTAGGGAGGTGGTAGAGTCTCCTTCCTTAGAGGTTTTTAAGGCCCGGCTTGACAAAGCCCTGGCTGGGATGATTTAGTTGGGGATTGGTCCTGCTTTGAGCAGGGGATTGGACTAGATACCTCCTGAGGTCCCTTCCAACCCTGATATTTTATGATTTTATGATTCTAACAGTCACTGGCTCATTCAACACTGTCGCAGATTTCTGTGGTGTTGAGACCTCCTGTACCTGCAAGACCTATTGAAATATCATTACTACCCAGGCAGTGTCACGAGTTACTCTGGAACTGAAGTCTCCTCTGGTAGACGTCACCTTTTAATTACTGTCTCTGTACCAGGGCCACAGGTACCAGTTTTTTTTTTTTTTTTTTTTTTGTTCTCTCAGTTTACAGGAAGGTCCATGAGTTCACCTCAGGTGTCGGGATCCCCCAAGTATATCTCCTCTGGAAGTTTTCTTGTCCTCCTCTCTGTCTCCTATTTGCAGTAGAAACCCTTCCCCCAGCCTGGCTCAATTCTCTGTGGGCCAGTCCAGGGATATAGAACAGCATAGGAAGTATTCTTACTATTTTTCATACAGCGGTCATGTTCCTCAGCCTCCCCATGCTCCTTGGATGCCTCCTTCTCAGCCTGATGTGTCATGTCTGTATGGATTCCAGACCTGGCTATTTGGCCATATTAGTTTCATTTTCAGGGACAATTTCCATTACCTACTCCAAGGTCCAGAGACGAATCTCCTAAACCTGAGTTGCCAAAGTCTCTCACTCACCTGCAGGGGAAATCATTCAGGAAGAGCAGCAGCAGATGAATGAAGAAGATGATATAGAGCCATCAGGAAGACCCATCCGCACCTCCTCTTTTTTCATCATTTTCATCAGATGAGGCTATGACTCCTTCTGTCCCTGCTACCATAGATGACTTTAATGCATTTCAGGAGTTGCTTAAGAGAATGGCTGGAACCTTCTAGGTTCCTCTGGAGATGGCGCAAGAAAAGGCATATAAACTATTTCCTATTGTGCAGCCTACATACCAGAGTATGGCAGTATTGCCAACCCAGGAGGGAATTTTAGATCTGTGGGCTATTCCAGCTTCAATCTCTGCCACATCAAAGCATGTGAATTTGAGACATGAAGTTCCATCAAAGGGTTTTGAATTTTTGTTGTTTTTACTTGCTGTCATCCTTAGTAGTAACTGCAGCCAAGCAGTCAGTGAAATATAGGCTGGAGTATAAAACCCCCCAAAATTGGGTCTTTGGGGGAGAAAAATCTACTCCTTTGCTAGCCTGCAGGTCAGGATAGACCATGATTAAACCATGTTGGCCAGATAGGATGTATCTGCAGTGGGATTACACCAGAGAACCATAAAGAGGTGTTCAGCTCCATTTGTACAGAGGATCAGTTAGTTACCAGGACTTTCTCACAAGCTGTTTTGATGCTGTAGACATGGGAGGGAGGTCAATGGTAACAATTGAGTGAGATCAATGGAGTGACAATGAGAAGAGCTTCATGGTTCTTCAAGTGGTTGCAGATGTGCACTCCACTCAGGTGTGCGTTCGCCCAGCATGGCAAATCTGGAGAGCTTTGCTTAGCAGTACCCATTGGGGTGGCGACATGCCCTCTGGCCCTTGTAGCCTTTCCCATGGCACTGCCCCGATCCCTGTCACTTCCCTTTCATCACCTGTGATCTGAGTCGGAGCTTTTCTTGGGGTTCTACTGCATGATTACTGATGACAACAGTGAGATTGCCTATGAGCTTTTGTAAATAATTAATGAGTAGTATCACTGTACTTATTTAGTTAGTTCAATAGTTAGTTACTGTTTACTGTATTACTGGGTGCTATGCCCTCACCAGGTTTTAAGCACTCTCCTTTATGTGGGATGGGTCTTCTGAGAACTGGAATTCCCCAAGTGGACATGTTCGCCTCCAACAGGAACAAGAAATGTCACATTTTCTGTTCCTGAGGGGGAAAAAAGCCTGGCATCCATAGCAAATGCTTTCATGATTCCCTGCTCAAATCACCAAATCTACGTTTTTCCATCGTGCGTTTTTGTTCTCAGTGTGTTGTAGAAAATGAGACAGGACAATGCTCGGCTCATCCCAGTAGCTCCAGCCTGGCCTCACCAAGTCTGGTACTCAGACATATTGCTTCTCTCCAACCAGTGATTCATAACTCTACCTAGCCAGGCAGACATAATCTCCCAGAGTTCGGCCTAATTCTTCATCCAGGCCCTGCTTGGATGGTTTGGATGCTATGTGGATGTCATCAGTAGGGAGTAGCTGATCATTGGAAATTCAAGATCTCTTGTTACAAAGTAGAAAACCCTTCGCTAGGAGAACCTACATGGCCAAATGGAAATATTTTTCCATCTGGTCAACCTCACGTGGCTATGCTCCGTTACAAGCTTCTACACTTATGATTCTAGACTATTTACTGTCTTGGAAGCAATCGGGATTGTCCATTAATTCAATCAAGGTTCACTTAGCAGCAATTTCGGCCTTCTATCCACCATTACAGGGAGCCTTAGTATTTTTGCATCAGATGGTTCATGAGGTATAAACGGTCCTATAAGGAATCTATAAGGAAAATTGCTGCACCATGGAATTTGAATATGGTGCTCTCATCCCTTACAGATCTTGAACCAATGTCGTCTTGCTTATTGCCTCATTTGTCAGTGAAAACAGCAATCATTTCAGCACATAGAATGAGAGATTCAGGCTCTGATGGCAACCCTCCATATACAATATTTCATGCAGATAGGGTAACAATGCGACCTCGCCCTAAATTTATTCTGAGTGATGTCGGATTTCTGTATTAGTCATTAAATCCATTTGCCAATGTTTTTTCCAAGGCCTCATTTATCTGTGGGAGAGATGAAGCTATACACCTTGGATTTTAAAAGGGCACTTCGGTATTATCTTCACAGGACAAGACATATGTGTAAATCACCTAGGCTGTTTATATAATTTGTTATTAGATCCAAAGTGAAGGCTGTTTCAGCACAAAGACTCTAAATGGTTTTCTGACTGTATTAGAACAGTCTGTGCCATTGATAAACTGAGCCCTCTACATCATAGTAGAACTCGTTCTACCAGAGACCAGGTCACTTCAGCAGCCTGCCATGGTCTTCCGCTTACACATTCACTCAAAATTATTCTCTGGTGGTGGCTTCTAGCTCAGATGCCCCATTTGGTAGGGTGGCGCCACCAAGTGTTCAGATGAACTCCGACCTTCCATCCTGTGTAGCAGTCAGCTGCTGGCTAATTGCCATGAGCAGGATCCATGCATACAACTATGCGAAGAAAACATGGTTACTTACTGTACAGTAACTCTAATTCTTTAAGATGCTCTGCACATGCGGATCCCATGAGCCACCCTCTTTTCCCGCAGCTTGGAATTTAACATATGAATTCTGGATGCTGAAGGAACTGAGTGCTGGTTGGGGTCACTCCATTATTTGTGTCTTCGGGAGGGGAAGAGCAAGGGTGTGCAGGGTGCATTTGCCACCCCAATGGGTGCTGCTGGTGAGAACATTCCAAACTCCTGTGCATAGGGCATGTGCACCATGACTAGGATGGACAGAACATCTTGAAGAAACACAGTTACTGTCAGGTAAGCTAACTTCTGTAAAAGATGGTTACCAATAGCTAAATGTAAACTCCATAAGTTGTATACCCTCCAGGGCTAACAGAAGTTCCCCTCCTGGCTCTCCCTGTAGGACCATAAAACACACTGCAGTGGACCATAAATTATCCTGAGAACTTCCCTTGATTTTTTTCTTCCTCTGAAGCAGCTGATGCTGGCTGCTGTCACAGGTGGGATACTGAATTAGATGAGCCATGAGTCTGATCCAGTCTGGCAATTCCTATATCCTATACCTGTACTAGCCAGGGATTGAACCTAGATCAGTTCCAACCATTACTTTAGCAGGGGTCTCTGTTTTCTGGGGCTAGAGTACAGGCCTTCTTGTTTACTATCTAAAGGGCTCTGTCCATTAGGGATCAAACTGAGCCTTACTTCTCAAAGGAGTTAATGTTGAACAATATTTATTAGGGATAAATATTTTAAAATCAGCAGGCCTGGCTAACTTGTATTCAAGAGACCTAAAAAAGTTGACTGAAGAGCTCTCTGGCTCGCTGATGTTCATTTTTAATAAATCTTGGATTCTGGGGAAATTCCAGAAGACTGGAAGAGTGCTAATGTTGTGCCAATATTCAAAAAGGGCAAGTGGGATGACCCAAGTAACTATAGGATGGTTAGCGTGACATTAATCCTGGGCAAAATAACGGGAAATCTGATAGGGGAGTCAATTGATAAAGGGAGTATAGTTAATGCCAGTCAACATGGTTTTATGGAAAATAAATCTTGTCAAGCAAATGTGATTTCATTCTTTGAGATTAGAAGTCTGGTTGATAAAGGTAACTGTGTAGATGTAATATACTTAGACTTACGTAAAGTGTTTGACTTAGTACCGCATGACATTCTGATTAAAAATTAGCCCAATACAGTATAAATAGAGCACACATTACATGGATTCAGATCTGGCTAAGCAGTATCTCAAAATGTAGTTTTCAGTGGAGAATATCATCGCATAGGGGTGCAATGTTCTGCGAGGATCAGTAGTAGACCTGCTGCTATTCAGTGTTTTCATCAGGGATCTGGAGGTAATTATAAAATCACTGCTGATACAATTTGCAGATGACCCAAAGAGGGCAGAGTAGCAAATAATGACAAGGTAGTCAAACAAAGTGATTAGGATTGTTTGGTAAACTGGGCCCATTAAAAAATGTATTTTAGAACAGCCAAATCCTAAATTGCACTTCTAGGAAAAAGGAATTCAGGCCACATCTGCAGAATGGGGGACTGTAACCTGGAAAGTTGTGACACTGAAAAGGATTTAGGGGTCATAGCAGACAAGCAAATGAACAAGAGCTCCCAGTGCAAAACTGTGGCAAAAAGGGCTATTGTGATTCTGGGATGTATGAACAGAGGAATAGTGAGTAGGAGTAGGGAGGGATTTTAGCCATAGATATGGCACAGGTGAGATTGATACTGGGATCATCATGGATAGTTCTCTGAAAACATCTGCTCCATGTGCTGCAGCAGTGAAAAAAGCTAGCAGAATGTTAGGAACCATTAGGAAAGGGACAGATAATAAGACAGAAAATATCATAATACCACTATATAAATCCATGGTAAATCCACACCTTGAATACTGCATGTAGTTCTGGTCCTGCCCTCTTAAAAAAGATATATTGGAATTGAAAAAGATGTGGAGAAGGGAAACAAAAATTATTAGGAGTATGGAACAGCTTCCATGTGAGGAGAGATTAAAAAGACTGGGATTGTTCAGCTTCAAAATGAGACAACTAAGGTGGAATATGATAAAGGTCTATAAGATCATAACTGATGTGGAGAAAGTGAATAGGGAAGTGTTATTTACCCCTTCACATAACATGAGAATTAGGGATCACCCAATGAAATTAATAGATAGAAGATCTAAAATAAACAAAAGGAAGTACTTCTTCACACAATGCACAGTCAACTGGTGGAACTCATTGCCATGGAATGTTGTGAAGAGCAAAAATATAACCGGGTTCAAGAAAGAATTAGATAAGTTCATGGAGGACAGGTCCATCAGTGGCTATTAGCCAATACGGTTCATGGATGCAGCCCCATGCTCCAAGTGTCCCTAAATCTCTGACTTCCAGAAGCTGGGACTGGACGATGGGGTGGATCACTCGATAAATTGCCCTGTTCTGTTCATTCCCTCTGAAGTGTCTGGCACTGGCCACTGTTGGAAGACAGGACACTGGGGTAGGTGGACCTTCGGTCTGACCCAGTATGGCCATTTTTATGTTCTGGTGTTCACCCTTTAAGAAGGTTGTTGAAAAACAAGTGGGTGCAGAAAAGAGCCACAAAAATTATTCAAGGGTTGGAAAAAATGACTTACAGTGAGAGACTCAAAAGAGCTCTGTCTGGTTAGCTTATTAAAATGAAGATTGAGAGGTGACTTGATTACAGTGTCTAAGTACCTTTATGGGGAGAAAATACCAGGTGCTAAAGGACTCTTTAATCTAGTGGAGAAAGACAGAACCAGTGCCTGGAAGCTGAAGCCAGTCAAATTCAAATTGGAAATAAGGCACAGATTTTCAACAATTAACCACTGGTACAAACAATCAAGGGAAGTGCTGGATGTTCCATCTCTTTATGTCTTCAGATCCAAACTGGATGCCTTTCTGGAAAAGATGCTTTAGCCAAACGCAAGTTATTGGGCTCAGTACAATGTTAACTGGAAAAATTCTATGGTCTGTCATGTAGAGGGGGGCAGACTAGATCCTCTGATGGTCCTTTCAAGACCTAAAATCTGTATTAAACAAAGGCTGTTTAACCTGTAAAATGATGTGAGATCTAGAATAATAGAATCATAGAAGTGCAGGGCTGGAAGGGACCTTAAGAAGTCATCTAGTTCTGCACCCTGCACTGAGGCAGGACCAAGTAAACCTAGACCTTCCCTGACAGTTGTCTAATAACTTGTTCGTAAAAACCTCCAATGACGGGGATTCCACAACCTCCCTGGGAAGCCTATTCCAGTACTTAATCACCCTTATAGTTAGAAAGTTTTTCCTAATAGCTAACCTAAATCTTAATTGCTATAGATTAAGCCCATTGCTTCTTGTCTGACCTTCAGTGGACATGGAGAACAGTTGATCACCATCCTCCCATTGCTGTCCTGAGTGGCTACACTGAAGTGCTATAGCAGTGCAGCTGCAATGGTTTAAGTGTAAACGTAGCCTAAACATGCACAGTTTTCATTAAACCTTTCCTCATAGAGCAGATTTGCTAAACCTTTAGTCGTTTGTGTTGCTCTCCTCTGGACTCTCTCCAATTTGTCCACATCTTTCTTAAAGTGCAGCGCCCACAGCTGGACACAGTACTCCAGCTGAGGCCTCACCGTGCTGCAGAGAGCAGGACGATTACCTCCTGTGTCTTAGGTAATGTCTAGTACATGAGCTAGGAGTGTGGTGTCCCCTGCTCAGGTACATATGCTGGAGTAGCTCGATGAGACCGATTGTGAATATAAATAGCAGTGTAGCCATGGCAGCACAGGCAGTGGCAGCAGTGACATGACTGAGCTGTACCTAGTACCTACCCACCAATTTCAGGCAGGTTTGTACTTGGCACAGCTCAGCCATGCTTCCGCTGATGCTGCCTGTGCTACCGCAGCTACACTGTTATGTATACTTGTGCGAGCTCTCACTGAACTACTGCAAGTGTGTGCACAACAACAGGGGAATTACACCCCTAACTTGTCGTGTAGACATAGCTTTACATACAAGACTCCTGTTAATATGCACAAGAATATTAGCCTTTTTTGCAATTGCATTACATCGTTGGCTCCTATTCAGTTTGTGATCTATTTTAACCCCCAGACCCTTTTCAACAGTACTACTGCCTAGGCAGTCCTTCCCCATTTTGTATTTGTGCATTTGATTTTTTCCTTCCTAAGTGAAGTACTTTGCACTTGTCTTTATTGAATTTCATCTTGTTGATTTCAGACCAGTTCTCCAATTTGTCAAGGTCATTTTGAATTCTAATCCTGTCCTCCAAAGTGCTTGCAACCCCACCCAGGTTGGTGTCCTCACAAATTTTATAAGCATATTCTCCACTCCATTATTCAAATCATTAATGAAAATATTGACTAGCACTGGGCCCAGGATTGACCCATGTGGGACCCCACTAGATGTGTTCCCCCACTTTGACAGCAAACCATTCATAACTACTCTTTGAGTACAGTCTTTAAGCCAGTTTTGCCCCCACCGTATAGTAATTGCATCAAGACCACATTCCCCTGTATTGCCCTTGGCTTTTGTTCAGCTTTTGTGTCTAACCACCTTCCCTTCCCTTCTCCTCTCCAGTTTCGGTACAAGAGGCGTGTGTACACCCAGAGTCTGCTGGATGACAAGCAGTTTGCCAAGCTCCACACAAAGGTAAGACTGGCATTTAGCCTCAGGGAGCTCGAAGTCTGTATAGCATAATCTGTATTGACAGCCTATCCAGATAAAGTCATAGTCTGTCGGAGAATATCTCGCTGGCAAAGAGAGTGTCAGAGAAAAAGAGATCTGTGTACATTCCAGACTTCCCCCTTTGCCAGATCTCAAATTCCCCCCTAAAAATGTGTGTTGATTGCCAAGGGCTGGGTTGTGTTACTTAGTGATCTGAGCTGAAGGCCCCCACATGGAACTGTGGCTGGAAGCCCACTGTGGTGACATTGAACTGGTTCCATACTCTCAGCAATCAGTTGTGCAGCTGGATTGAGTTCTGAGGGAGAGGTCAGGGCCAAGCCTCTCTGGGATGGTGAGGCTGGGAGAAACACATGATGGGCCAGCTGAAGAGCTGCTTTATTCGCTGATATTGATGAGTCACTGAATACCAGTACAGCACAATGCCATACATTGACAAGCACCCTTCCTCTCCCCTGACAGACACTGCAGGGCTTCTCTTCCTCACATACAGAAACAGTATTGCACTGCCTTGTTCACAGGCTTTAACCCATGTGTGTATCTGGACTGGAGCGTCGGATTTCTCTGGGGACTAGTCATCTGGCTTGAACTAAGTTCAGAGTGGAGACCACTTTAGTAAAAAGAGCAAAATAATTTTTGTGTCTGTTTCCTGGAAGAGAATGTACTTTCCAAGTCCTCCACTTCCCAAGTACACTGCAGATGGTGTGTGTGTGTGTGTGTGTGTGTGTGTGTGTGTGTGTGAGAGAGAGAGAGAGAGAGAGAGAGAGAGAGAGAGAGAGAGAGAGAGTTAGTTCAGACATTACACTGGGAAGAACTTTTTTTTTTTAGGAACCTAGCTGAAACTCACATATCCTTTTCTCCATAGTTCTTCACAATTCAGACAGAGCAGCTGGGGATCAGGAGATGGTAGCACAGTCATGCCCTTTCAGCTATGGCCAGTCTGTCTGCCATGTGGTAATGGTACAAAAATGGTGCTGGAGAGTGACCCAGCACTGGCCATGTCTTATCTGAATGCAGTGACATGGTGCTCTTCCTATTCCCAGGAAGCTGAGGCATGATTCTGTGACTTGCTTTCCACTATAAGAAACTCAAGGTACGATAGTAGAGAAGACTAGGGCTTCTTCAGGATTTCCCCAGGATCAGGCCCTCACTCCCGGGGCTGGGATACCCCTCTTGTCACCAGCAAGCAGGGACTCTCACCCACCAGAGCTGGGGGATTCAAATATTACTGACAGGCATAGACACCCCTTCTTTCCCCCGAGCCTGATCCTCCCCCCCAGGCCAAGGTATCCTTAATTGTTGTTGATTTGTATAGTGGTAGTCCATAGAGGGCCAATCAGGATCGGGCCCAGTTGTGCTGGATGCTGCACAAGGACTTAGAAAGACAGGATTTCCTGTTTTGAAGAGCTTAGGATTTAATTGGAAGCAAGATGCAATCAGCAAGTATGAGAAACAATGGATGATAAAAGAGGAATGAGGACGAGACTTCCTGTCCCACAGCTCCAAAGGTTAGCTGTGTACATAGCTTGCTTGATGGTTCCAACACATTTGAAAGTATTAAAAAATAAAAATAAACAAATAGTGTGAGCTACTCCTGACTCCCTGCAGTCTGGCCATCAATAAGGGCTGATTTCTTATAAGAGTCACAGGAGAAGAGGGACTTAAGGAGGAGAGAGTAGTGGCTTTATGGAGAAACTCATGATGGGTGTTCTTCCTCACATGCCATCATTTGACTCTGACCTGCTTGGATGGGGACCCCTCGTATCTACCCTCAGGCATAGACTCTGACCTACTCAAACTGGGGCTGCCTTGAGCCATCTCCAGGCACTGCCTCTTCAGCTGCCAGTCACTCTTGCAGTGTGAAATGGAAAGTGTATTATTAGTGCAGTGTGGAGTTTCCTTCAGACACATGCCATTTGTCCCTGTTTCTTCCTCAGTGCTCATGGCAGTGCTGGAGTCTGTTTGTCCTTCAGCTTTAGGCTTCCTCAGTTCAACTCCTGGCGCAATTCCTTAGGGCAGTGCTGGGATGTTGGGATCTTTGATGCTGCTGACTTATGCTGCTGGGCAGAGGGGCAGAAAAGGGTCAATTGGTCTATAAAGCAGCAGCAGCTGAATGAGAGGAACTCTGAGAGATCCTAAGCAGAAAGAGAGAAAACAATCTCCCCAAAAGGCTTGTCCTTCCAGATGGGACCCTCTATCCTGGGAAGAGGGAATTACAGGCCCTTCCGTTAGCCTTAGCAGGATTGCTGCAACATGGGACTAACTGTGTCTGTGGAGTGAAACAAGGGAGAGATTTTGTGCAGTGAGTAGCATGATGTTTGACACAAGAACCTCTGTGCAATGGACACGAGTGTCCCGCACTCTCCTAGTGGCAAGGAGTTCAAGTCACTATTGCATGGCACTAGTGGACTATGCAGCTTGAGGGCCATGTTTTCAGAAAGGCGGGGGCGGAGGACTAGTGTATGGTGGGGGGACATCTGAGGTTGTGTGCAATGTGCTGCCCCCCAAAGATGTGTGGGGAAATATATAGGCACTTTGCTTACAAACCTCTATTAAAAATAATCCCTTTGTGTTGGGTCTTCTTTTGTTCCCCAAACTGTATTGAATCTGTCCCTTAGTATGCAGACAGGGCATTGCAATGAGAAGCTGAGCCTCCAGTCCCACCTGATTTCTGTGGGGAAGATGCTGATTTGTGCATTTAATTTAGTTAGCTTTTTCCCGTGTATGTGTGTTGCATCAACTGATGTGTCGCTCCGAGGTCGTGAGGATCAGGCAGCAAAAGAGAAGCCCATATCCAGCAGCCTACCGGAGAGACTGTTCCCTGTGAGGGACAGAGAAATAGAGTGGCAAAGAGAGAGGGGGAGGCTGTCACACAGCAAGACAAAAATGTGTGTGTGACACGCACGCCTGCTGCTCACTTGAAGAGAACACGGTCCTGAAAGCCAGCGCTGGTGTAACTTGTACCCTTGGCACAGACTGCTGCTGCTTTACTTGGAGAGAATGAGATTGTGGAATGCATGTGTTTGCAAGCTCCACATCCCAGTTTGGAGCCTCCTCTGGCCTGAGACAGGGACTGAGAGACCGGAGTGAGAAAGGAGAGGGGCAAAGTGAGGGACATGGGCTCCTCCCTAGGAAGAAAACTGACTGAACAGAAAGACAAAAGGCAGACTTCAGGGGCTAGCAGGTCCAGAGTGAAGAGCAAGGTACCCTCTGCTTCCATCCTCGTCTCCTTTTCCGTTCTTACAATTACAGCCCTAAGCATCTCTCTGTGAGTAGGGTCGTGGTGTGTTGGTGCCAGGACGGCCCTCACGCGCTGTAGCACTGTGGCTGATGGATGTGATGGATCTCACAGGAGCATTGGATTTGGGTGAGAGGTTTTGTGTTTGAGAAACACTTTTTGTGGAATATCTCTGAGACAGTCTGAGGGCAGAGTTTATTTCCCTGTGGTGTGACCATTGGTATGTAGTTGGCTTACATTTCTAAGCAAACTGGTGTGTATATTTATACTCCTTCCTTTGTGTGGGTTGGGGCATCAGTTTTGAGGCTATTTCCCTTGGGAAAATGGATGCACATAGCTGATTTCTTTTGGGCACAGTATATAGTGTACAGCTCTCTCAGGACGATGACATGAAAACAGGATTGATTCTACTTGGTTTGTGGTGCTGTGGGATCTCGTGGTGCCGTGGTGCATAGCATATTTCTAGAGGCAGTTGTTTTGAATACTATAAGAGATTTGTCCATTTGCTCAGCAGAGTACAAGAGACTATATCTCGGTGGCCAGCAGCATTTGGCGTTACAGAGTGGGGGAGGTGGGATGGAAAGGAAAGGAGGATCCTTGTACTCTGTACCTTTCCTGCATGCTGACCATATCTGTGTGGCGGTGATTCTCTCATGGCAGTGATGGTTAGGATATCTCTGGAGGCGGTACTGAAATTTGGCATTCTCTCTTCAACAAAGCTATTATGGCTGTTGGTTGGGGTGTCAAGGATTTTCCCTTTTGTGTCAATACAGACTGGTGACATTTTGGTGCTGCTTAGTTTTGTTTAAAAATCTGCCTTCTGTATGCTCATAACTTTTTCATAAATGACCCAGGTTTGGGCTGAATTGTCTCATGACTCAGTCTTGCCAACTCTGCAATTTTATTTTTATAATTTATTTTTATTGCTAGTCCTTAAATTTTTTTAAAGACCTAGTTCCCAGATCCATGTGATTGTGTGAGAATATCAGCTTCCATTTCAGAATAAAGCAAATTTTAGTCCTTGTGGTTGCAGAGAAAAGCCTGAAAATGTGAAGTGTAATATTCAGAAACCAGAAGCCAAATGAAAAGAACATAGTTAATTTTTTTTTTAAATCTCATGATGTAAGCCAATCTCTTGGTTTTGGGGGCCTGATTCATGCCCCCAAAAGCTTGGTGTTGGTAATACTGAACTGTGACTTTGTAGCATTCTGTTTGTGAGTTATCAGCACGTTGTGCAAGAAGCCACTATACAGGCAGAAAAACATGAAAGGTTGGAAAGATTTCTGCCACTGGGGTTCTGGGCAACCGGGAGGGTCTGGTCAAGTCAGGCACTTGTCCGGGGGAAGGATGAGAGAGGGCATGAAATCTCCTAGATAATGTTTAGTTCTGTGGTTTCTATTCACTTCATTTCTTAGAAATTGTGGTCTGTTATTTGTCTCAGAAGCTGAGAGGCCTGCTCACCCAGATGGGGAGAGATAGAAAGCAGCCATTCAAGCAAGTCTCCTGTGGGCTCAACCTTATTCCTCCTCATACTGATGCCCCCTGCTCTCTCTGTGAGGATGGAGAGAAAGGTGTAGGGGGTAGGGGGTCTCCCTGCTGAACATCTCTTGCTGTTATGTAGCGTTTATCTGTATTGCAGCAGTGCCCAGAATGCCCAGTGGAGATTAGGGCCCCTGGTACTCCTGTCAGAGCCTGCCCCTGCCCCAAAGGGTTTGTAATCAAAGTGAGAAGAAGAATCAACAAATGGGTGTAAGAAACAAGTGGAAGATATTGAGGTGGGATATTGAGGGGAAAGGTGACAGGAATGTGGACTACTTAGGGACAGGAAGATTCATAGATTCTAGGACTGGAAGGGACCTCGAGAGGTCATCGAGTCCAGTCCCCTGCCCTCATGGCAGGACCAAATACTGTCCAGACCATCCCTGATAGACATTTATCTAACCTACTCTTAAATATCTCCAGAGATGGAGATTCCACAACCTCCCTAGGCAATTTATTCCAATGTTTAACCACCCTGACAGTTAGGAACTTTTTCCTAATGTCCAACCTAGACCTCCCTTGCTGCAGTTTAAACCCATTGCTTCTGGTTCTATCCTTAGAGGCTAAGGTGAACAAGTTTTCTCCCTCCTCCTTATGACACCCTTTTAGATACCTGAAAACTGCTATCATGTCCCCTCTCAGTCTTCTCTTTTTCAAACTAAACAAACCCAATTCTTTCAGCCTTCCTTCATAGGTCATGTTCTCAAGACCTTTAATCATTCTTGTTGCTCTTCTCTGGACCCTCTCCAATTTCTCCACATCTTTCTTGAAATGCGGTGCCCAGAACTGGACACAATACTCCAGTTGAGGCCTAACCAGCGCAGAGTAGAGCGGAAGAATGACTTCCCATGTCTTGCTCACAACACACCTGTTAATACATCCCAGAATCACGTTTGCTTTTTTTTGCAACAGCATCACACTGTTGACTCATATTTAGCTTGTGGTCCACTATAACCCCTAGATCCCTTTTTGCCATACTCCTTCCTAGACAGTCTCTTCCCATTCTGTATGTGTGAAACTGATTTTTCCTTCCTAAGTGGAGCACTTTGCATTTGTCTTTATTAAACTTCATCCTGTTTACCTCAGACCATTTCTCCAATTTGTCCAGATCATTTTGAATTATGACCCTATCCTCCAAAGCAGTTGCAATCCCTCCCAGTTTGGTATCATCCCCAAACTTAATAAGCGTACTTTCTATGCCAATATCTAAGTCGTTGATGAAGATATTGAACAGAGCCAGTCCCAAAACAGATCCCTGCGGAACCCCACTTGTTATGCCTTTCCAGCAGGATTGGGAACCATTAATAACAACTCTCTGAGTACAGTTATCCAGCCACTTATGCACCCACCTTATAATAGCTTCATCTAAATTGTATTTGCCTAGTTTATCGATAAGAATATCATGCGAGACTGTATCAAATGCCTTACTAAAGTCTAGGTATACCACATCCACAGTTTCCCCCTTGTCCACAAGACTCGTTATCCTATCAAAGAAAGCTATCAGATTGGTTTGACACGATTTGTTCTTTACAAATCCATGCTGGCTATTCCCTATCACCTTACCACCTTCCAAGTGTTTGCTGATAATTTCCTTAATTACTTGCTCCATTATCTTCCCTGGCACAGAAGTTAAACTAACTGGTCTGTAGTTTCCTGGGTTGTTTTTATTTCCCTTTTTAGAGATGGGCACTATATTTGCCCTTTTCCTGTCTTCTGGAATCTCTCCCTTCTCCCATGATTTTCCAAAGATAATAGCTAGAGGCTCAGATACCTCCTCTATTAGCTCCTTGAGTATTCTAGGATGCATTTCATCAGGCCCTGGTGACTTGCAGGCATCTAACTTTTCTAAGTGATTTTTAACTTGTTCTTTTTTTATTTTATCTGCTAAACCTACCCCCTTCCCATTAGCATTCACTATGTTAGGCATTCCTTCAGACTTCTCGGTGAAGACCGAAACAAAGAAGTCATTAAGCATCTCTGCCATTTCCAAGTTTCCTGTTACTGTTTCTCCCTCTTCTCTGAGCACTGGGCCTACCCTGTCTTTGGTCTTCCTCTTGCTTCTAATGTATTGATAAAAAGTCTTCTTGTTTCCCTTTATTCCCGTAGCTAGTTTGAGCTCATTTTGTGCCTTTGCCTTTCTAATCTTGTCCCTGCATTCCTGTGTTTGTCTATATTCATCCTTTGTAATCTGTCCTAGTCAGGCTACCTAGTCTGACTGTGCACAATTAGCAGGACTGAGGGTTTCATACGGGTAAATAAGAGACTTTTTGATGTCAGTTACCCTGACATTTAAAATCATAGAATCATAGAATATCAGGGTTGGAAGGGACCTCAGGAGGTATCTAGTCCAACCCCCTGCTCAAAGCAGGACCAATTCCCAACTAAATCACCCTTTTTGCATGGACCACCTCCTCTGAGCCTATAACATTTTCTTCCCAGACATAGGGGAAAAATTATCTCTGTCAGAGCTTCCCGTGGATTCTGGGAAATGTAACATCCCAGCACACAGATGTGCTCATTTGTTAAAGGAGTTTCACCTCTGTGTGCAGAGTTTTCAGACTCCGTGCTCTGTAATACATTAATTGGATAACTCAGGAGATCTATACTGCATGAGGCAACTACCCCTACTGAGGCAGGCTAGGCGTTTTCCTCCTGGGGCAGTTAATTAAAGCTAGTCCTCTTTCACAGCCAGACTCCAGATAATATTAGTCAGTTTCCATCTCATAATAAATAAATAAAAAGATACAATGAAAAGTTTCCTATTGTGTTACAGTTAATGTCACCTACAGAAATGCATGCACCTCTGGTGTGGAATGCAGCAGCTGTTTAACAGCAGGTTTAGGTCAGGAAGCGAAGGACAATCCTGTGTCCAGCTGAGGTTACGGTGGGTGGGGGAAATTGGGTTAGTAGAATCATAGAATGTACTTAGCTGAGTTAGAAATTGGCTGGGACATCAGGGTTAACACCCTGACACTTGCCAAAAGCACCATGGGTTGCGAATGTATGAGTGGCCAGGGACTTGGGGATTGATCACTGCTGATGGTACCATTCTTTGGTTGCGACTGTGACGAACTGGGACTGTTCTTGCTGGGGTGTGTGAATGCTGACAGGGGAGTGTGACTAGGATGGTCTGCATCGGGGGATGGGAGTCTGCCCGAGGGAACATACCTGAGCTTGTAACATGAGAACCCAGGAAGGGGTTGGAGGCCAGGTGACTCCGGGGCCCGGGAAACGGAACAAAGGCTGTGGGAGGGGTCGCTGAAGGGAGAGTGCTGGAAGCAGGCTGGAGAGATGGCTGGGAGGCAGAGATGGCTCTGACCCCCCAAAGGGGGGTGGGCTGGGATGCCCTGGGACCCCAAGCTGGACCTAACTGAGGGGGTCCCTGTTGTCTGTGCCTGCAAGACCTGTCTTGGACTGTATTCCTGTCATCCAAATAAACCTTCTGCTTTACTGGCTGGCTGAGAGTCATGGTGAATCGCAGGAAGCCGGGGGTGCAGGGCCCTGAGTCCCCCAATACTCCGTGACAGCGACATAAGACTAAAACTGCACTGAGGCTTTGGGGTCAGTGCTAACTCCAAAGGGAAAGTGCTCACATAGGCACCCACACTACCAGCTGCTCCCAGCATCCCCTAGCCCTGTGCCAGACATTGTGGTTCATACTGATTCGGTGGGGACAGTGCTTCCACTGAGTGACTCATGCTATTCCTTGTGGCACACTTCTCCTTTCCACTGTGCAGAGGCTGTTACTGACTCTGAAACAAGAGTTCCCCATTCAGAGTCAACCGTACCACTCCCTTTATCACAGCACCACCCTGGAGCACAAAGTCAGAGGGGAGAGCGCTCCCAATGGATTCTGCTACTGAGGGATAGAATGCTTTCCATGGAATCACAGCACTACTAGGTATTCATAGAATCATAGAATATCAGGGTTGGAAGGGACCTCAGGAGGTCATCTAGTCCAACCCCCTGCTCGAAGCAGGACCAATTCCCAACTAAATCATCCCAGCCAGGGCTTTGTCAAGCCGGGCCTTAAAAACCTCCAAGGAAGGAGATTCCACCACCTCCCTAGGTAACGCATTCCAGTGCTTCACCACCCTCCTAGTGAAACAGTGTTTCCTAATATCCATCCTAGACCTCCCCCACTGCAACTTGAGACCATTGCTCCTTGTTCTGTCATCTGCCACCACTGAGAACAGCCGAGCTCCATCCTCTTTGGAACCCCCCTTCAGGTGGTTGAAGGCTGCTATCAAATCCCCCCTCATTCTTCTCTTCTGTAGACTAAACAATCCCAATTCCCTCAGCCTCTCCTCAGAAGTCATGTGCTCCAGCCTCCTAATCATTTTTGTTGCCCTCCCCTGGACTCTTTCCAATTTTTCCACATCCTTCCTGTAGTGTGGGGCCCAAAACTGGACACAGTACTCCAGATGAGGCCTCACCAATGTCGAATAAAGGGGAATGATCACGTTCCTTGATCTGCTGGCAATGCCCCTACTTATACAGCCCAAAATGCTGTTAGCCTTCTTGGCAACAAGAGCACACTGTTGACTCATATCCAGCTTCTCGTCCACTGTGACCCCTAGGTCTTTTTCTGCAGAACTGCTACCTAGCCATTCGGTCCCTAGTCTTTAGCAGTGCATAGGATTCTTCCGTCCTAAGTGCAGGACTCTGCACTTGTCCTTGTTAAACCTCATCAGGTTTTTTTTGGCCCAATCCTCTAATTTGTCTAGGTCCCTCTGTATCCTATCCCTACCCTCCAGTGTATCTACCACGCCTCCCAGTTTATTGTCATCTGCAAACTTGCTGAAAGTGCAGTCCACACCATCCTCCAGATCATTAATAAAAATCTTAAACAAAACTGGCCCCAGGACCAACCCTTGAGGCACTCCCTTGAAACCAGCTGCCAACTAGACATGGAGCCATTGATCACTACCCATTGAGCCCGACGATCTAGCCAGCTTTCTATCCACCTTACAGTCCATTCATCCAGCCCATACTTCTTTAACTTGGCGGCAAGAATACTGTGGGAGACCGTATCAAAAGCTTTGCTAAAGTCAAGGAATAACACATCCATTGCTTTCCCCTCATCCACAGAGCCAGTTATCTCATCATAGAAGGCAATTAGGTTAGTCAGGCACGACTTGCCCTTGGTGAATCCATGCTGACTGTTCCTGATCGCTTTCCTCTCCTCTAAGTGTTTCATAATTGATTCTTTGAGGACCTGCTCCATGATTTTTCCAGGGACTGAGGTGAGGCTGACTGGCCTGTAGTTCCCCGGATCCTCCTCCTTCCCTTTTTTAAAGATGGGCACTACATTAGCCTTTTTCCCGTCATCTGGGACCTCCCCGGATCGCCAGGAGTTTTCAAAGATAATGGCCAATGGCTCTGCAATCACATCCCCCAACTCCTTTAGCACCCTCGGATGCAGCGCATCCGGCCCCATGGACTTGTGCACGTCCAGTTTTTCTAAATAGTCCCGAACCACTTCTTTCTCCACAGAGGGCTGGTCACCTCCTCCCCATGCTGTGCTGCCCACTGCAGCAGTCTGGGAGCTGACCTTGTTCGTGAAGACAGAGGCAAAAAAAGCATTGAGTACATTAGCTTTTTCCACATCCTCTGTCACTAGGTTGCCTCCCTCATTCAGTAAGGGGCCCACACTTTCCTTGACTTTCTTCTTGTTGCTAACATACCTGAAGAAACCCTTCTTGTTACTCTTAACATCTCTTGCTAGCTTCTTTAGAGAGCTCTAGCCAAGTCTTGACCCTACTTCACGTATGGGATTGGTCTGGGTCGCAGCCCAAAGTGATGGTCTGGCTTCATGTCTCCGAACCCAGTTTGGGATACTTCATGCAGGGTCAGAGAATCATTCACTGGGCCTCCTGAGAGGACAGTTAAACCCTCTTTGTATATGTAAGAAAATTGACAATTTGACATCTTGTAGTAGGAGTGAATGAAATCTCTGTTTGTTGATGTCTAATAGTCTGTGTGAAACCCGTCAGATCACTGGTATTTCAACTGCATTCTACTAGCAACTGGAAATGTGACCAAATGGCACCCCACTTCCCCTTGCTCTTGGGAGCTGGATGCTTTTGTTACAGTTCTTGCCAGCATTCTGGCCAAACTGAGCCCTGACAAAGATTTTGTTTTATGCTGAAATTGCTCATGAGCCACAGGAAGGACTTTGAAGCAGAAGCCTTCCTATGTTAAGGGAATATTGTCTTCCCACCCTCAGAAAGTATGGCCCTACACCTAGCTTCTCATAAGAACGGCCATACTGGGTCAGACCAAAGGTCCATCTAGCCCAGTATCCTGTATCCAGTGTCCCAGGTAATCATTAATTGCCCATTTCCAGCTTCTGGCAGACAGAGGCGAGGGACACTATCCCTGCCCATCCTGGCTAATAGCTATTGATGGACCTATCTTCCATTAATTTATCTAATTCATTTTTGAGCCCTGTTATAGTCTTGGTCTTTACAACATCCTCTTGCAAGGAGTTCCACAGGTTGACTGTGTGTTGTATGAAAAAATACTTCCTTTTGTTTGTTTTAAACCTGTTGCCTGTTAATTTAATGTGGTGACCCCTAGTTCTTGTGCTATCAGAAAGAGAGTAAATAACATTTCCTTATTTACTTTATCCACACCAGTCATGATTTTATACACTTCTATCATATCCTCCTTAGTTGTCTCTTTTCCAAACTGAAAAGTCCCAGTCTTATTAATCTCTTGTCATATGGCAGCCATTCCATACCCTAATCATTTTTGTTGCCTTTTTCTGAACCTTTTCCAATTCCAATATATCTTTTTTGAGATGGGGCGACTACATCTGCACACAGTATTCAAGGCGTGGGCATACCATGGATTTATATAGAGGCAATATGATATTTTCTGTCTTATTATCTATACCTTTCTTAATGATTCCCAACATTCTGTTCACTTTGTTGACTGCCACTGCACATTGAGTGGATGCTTTCAGAGAACTATCCACAATGACTCCAAGATCTCTTTCTTGCGTGGTAACAGCTAATTTAGTCCTCATCATTTTATATGTATAGTTGGGATTATGTTTTCCAGTGTGCATTACTTTGCATTTATCAACATTGAATTTTATCTGCCATTTTGTTGCTCAGTCACCCAGTTTTGTGAGATCCTTTTGGTGCTCTTCGCACTCTGCCTGGGACTTAACTATCTTGAGTAGTTTTGTATCATCTGCAAATTTTGCCATCTCGCTGTTTATCCCCTTTTCCAGATCACTTATTAATATATTGAATAGGAATGGTCCCCGCACAGACCCCTGGGTGGACATTATTTACCCCTCTCCTTTCTGAAAACTTACCATTTATTCCTACCCTTTGTTTCCTATCTTTTAACCAATTACCGTTCCATGAGAAGACCTTCCCTCTTATCCCATGACAGATTACTTTGCTTAAGAGCCCTTGGTGAGGGACCTTGTCAAAGTCTTTCTGAAAATGTAAGTACAGTATATCCACTGGATCCCCCTTGTCCACATGCTTGTTGACCCCCTCAAAGAATTCTAGTTGATTGGTGAGGCATGATTTCCCTTTACAAAAACCATGTTGATTCTTTACTGTAGTTTCAACCAGTTTGGCTGGTACTAAAGTCAGGTTTACCGGTGTGTAATTGCCAGGCTCACCTCTGGAGCCCTTTTTAAAAATTGGCATCACATCAGCTATCCTCCAGTTTTTTGTACAAAAGCTGATTTAAGTGATAGGTTACAGACTACAGTAAGTAGTTCTGCAATTTCATATTTGAGTTCCTTCAGAACTCTTGGGTGAATACCATCTGGTCCTGGTGACTTATTACTGTTCAGTGTATCAGTTTGTTCCAAAATCTCCTCTAATGACACCTCAATCTGAGACAGTTCCTCCAATTTGTCAGCTAAAAAGAATGGCTCAGGTTTGGGAATCTCCCTCACATCCTCAACTGTGAAGACCGATGCAAAGAGTTCATTTAGTTTCTCCGCAATGGTCTTATTGTCCTTGAGTGCTCCTTTAGCATCTCGATTGTCCAGTGGCCCCTCTGGTTGCTTAGCAGGCTTCCTGCTTCTGCTGTACTTAAATTTTTTTTTGCTATTATTTTTTGAGTCTTTGACTAGCTGTTCTTCAAATTCTTTTTTGGTCTTCCTAATTATATTTTTACATTTCATTTTCCAGGGTTTATGCTCCGTTCTCTTTTCCTCCTTAGGATTTAACTTCCACTTTTTAAAGGATGCCTTTTTGCCTCTCATTGCTTCTTTTATTTTGTTGTTTAGCCTTGGTGGCACTCCTTTGGGTCTCCTGTTATGTTTTTTAGTTTTGGATATACGTTTAAGTTGAGCCGCTATTATGGTGTCTTTAAAAAATTTCCCTGCAGCTTTCAGGGATTTCACTTTTGGCACTGTACCTTTTAATTTCTGTTTAACTAACTTCCTCATTTTTGTGTAGTCCCCCTTTCTGAAATTAAATGCTATACTGTTGGGCTGCTCTGGTGTTTTCCCCGCCACAGGGATGTTAAATTTAATTTTATCATGGTCAGTATTACCAAGCGGTCCAGCTATATTCATTCACCTCTTGGACCAGATCCTGTGCTCCACTTAGGACTAAATCAAGAATTGCCTCTCCTCTTGTGGGTTCCAGGACTAGCTGCTCCAAGAAGCAGTCATTTAAGTGTCTTGATAACTTTATCTCTGCATCCCGTCCTGAGGTGACGTGTACCCAGTCAATATGGGGATAGTTGAAATCCCCCATTATGACTTCAGAGTAATTTCTTTACAAGAAGAATATCTCATTTATTTTCTTTCATTTCAAGGAAGAGGATCTCCACTCCCTTGTATCATTTCCTCTCAAGGAGCTTTTTTCTGGAGGCTGTTGATTTCTTGTAATTTCTTGCTAATGGAGGATAATGGACTGCTGCAGCACAATGGGTTGCCAGCTGGACTGCTGTGTGCTAAACAACCCCCTTTCCTCCTGCACAAGCACATTCCTGATGCTTAACCTCATTCCCACTTTTGTAAACATGCCTCAAACTTGCTTAGCAAAATCATCTACTGGTACTGAGCATTGTGAGTACTGATATGCAACTTGCACTGAAGCACAAGAAACTATGCTTTGTAGTCAGGTCAAGAGGAGCTAGAGTGAGAGGTTTCAGTTGTTGAATATCTTTATTAATGACCTGGATGATGGGATGGATTGCACCCTCAGCAAGTTCGCAGATGACACTAAGCTGGGGAGAGAGGTAGATACGCTGGAGGGTAGGGATAGGGTCCAGAGTGAGTTAGACAAATTGGAGGATTGGGCCAAAAGAAATCTGATGAGGTTCAACAAGGACAAGTTCAGAGTCCTACATGTAGGACGGAAGAATCCATGCACTGCTATAGGCTGGGGACCGACTGGCTGAGCAGCAGTTATTCACCTTTATTCGGCACTGGTGAGGCCACATCTGGAGTATTGTGTCCAGTTTTGGGCCCCCCACTATAAAAAGGATGTGGACAAATTGGAGAGAGTTCAGCGGAGGGCAACGAAAATGATTAGGGGGCTGGGGCACATGATGTATGAGGAGAGGCTGAGGGAACTGGGGTTATTACGTCTGCAGAATAGATGAATGGGTGGGGGGGATTTGATAGCAGCCTTCAACTACTTGAAGGGAGATCTAGGTTGGATATTAGGAAACACTATTTCACTAGGAGGATGGTGAAGCACTGGAATGGGTTACCTAGGGAGGTGGTGGAATCTCCATCGTTAGAGGTTTTTAAGGCCCGGCCTGACAAAGGCCTGGCAGGGCTGACTTAGTTGGGGTTGGTCCTGCTTTGAGCAGGGTTTGGACTAGATGACCTCCTGAGGTCTCTTCCAACCCTAATCTTCTATGATTCTATGTTTCCAGTGGCCATGAGGTCTCCAAGGCAGTGGTCTTGGGTATGTGTCTTTTCAAATGTGTCTTGCAAATAAGGAAATAATCATAGAATTCATGGATTGCAAGGCTGGAAGGATCCATTGTGATCATCTAGTCTGCCCTCCTGTATAACACAGGCCATAGAACTTCTTCAAAATAATTCCTAGGGAACATCTTTTAGAATAGCATATGATCTTGATTTAAAATTGTGAGGTGATGGAGAACCCTATCACCTCAGGAAGGGATTCACCTTAAATGACTGCTTCTTGGAGCAGCTAGTCCTGGAACCCACAAGAGGAGAGGCAATTCTTGATTTAGTCCTAAGTGGAGCACAGGATCTGGTCCAAGAGGTGAATATAGACAGACCGCTTGGTAATAGTGACCATAATATAATTACATTTAACATGCCTTCTGGTGGGGAAAACACCACAGCAGCCCAACAGTGTAGCATTTAATTTCAGAAAGGGGAACTACACAAAAATGAGGATGTTAGTTAAACAGAAATTGAAAGGTACAGTGCCAAAATCCTTGAAAGCTGCATGGAAACTTTTTAAAGACACCATAAAAAAAGCTCAACTTAAATGTATACCCCAAAATAAAAAACATAACAAGAGAACCAAAAAAGAGCCACCGTGGCTAAACAACAAAGTAAAAGAAGCAGTGAGAGGCAAAAAGACATCCTTTAAAAAGTGGAAGTTAAATCCTAATGAGGAAAAGAAAAAGCAGCATAAACTCCTAGAAAATAAAGTGTAAAAATATAATTAGGACGGCCAAAAAGGAATTTGAAGAACAGCTGGCCAAAGACTCAAAAAGTAATAGCAAAAATTTGTTTAAGTACATCAGAAGCAGGAAGCCTGCTAAACAACCAGTGGGGCCACTGGACAATCGAGATGCTAAAGGAGCACTCAAGGACAATAAGGCTATTGCGGAGAAACGAAATGAATTCTTTGCATCGGGGTGGGCGGGGGGGAAGGTTCTCTCATGGATTGGTAACTGGTTAAAAGATAGGAAACAAAGGGTAGAAATAAATGGTCAGGTCTCAGAATGGAGAGAGGTAAATAGTTGTGTCCCCCAGGGGTCTGTACTGGGCCCAGTCCTATTTAACATATTCATAAATGATCTGGAAAAAGGGGTAAATAGTGAGGTGGCAAAATTTGCAGATGATACAAAATTACTAAAGATAGTTAAGACCCAGACAGACTGCGAAGAACTACAAAAGGATCTCTCAAAACTGGGTGACTGGGCAACAAAATGGCAGATGAAATTCAATACTGATAAATGCAAAGTAATGAACATTGGAAAACATAATCCCAACTATACATATAAAATGATGAGGTCTAAATTACCACTCAAGAAAACATCCACTCAATGTGCAGCGGCAGTCAAAAAAGCGAACAGAATGTTGGGAATCATTAAGAAAGGTATAGATAATAAGACAGAAAATGTCATATTGCCTCTATATAAATCCATTGTACGCCCGCATCTTGTATACCGCGTGCAAATGTGTTTGCCTCATCTAAAAAAAGATATATTGGACTTGAAAAAAGTTCAGAAAAGGGCAACAAAAATGATTAGGGGTATGGAACGACTGCCGTATGAGGAGAGATTAATAAGACTGGGACTGTTCAGCTTGGAAAAAAAGATGACTAAGAGGGGATATGATAGAGGTCTGTAAAATCATGACTGTGATGGAAACACGGAAACAACCTGTGGAACTCCTTGCCAGAGGATGTTATGAAAGCCAAGTCTGTAACAGGGTTCAAAAAAGAACTAGATAAATTCATGGAAGATAGTTTCATCAATGGCTATTAGCCAGGATGGGCAGGGATGGTGTCCCTAGTCTCTGTTTGTCAGAAGCTGGGAATAGGCAACAGGGGATGGATCACTTGATGTTTCCCTGTTCTGTTCATTCCCTCTGGGGCACCTGACATTGGCCACTGTTGGAAGACAGGATACTGGGCTAGATGGACCTTTGGTCTGACCCAGTATGTCCATTCTTATGTATCACGAGCCTGGATAAATTGTCTCAATGGTTAATTACTCTCACTGTTAAATGTTACACCTTATTTCCAGTCTGAATTTGTTTAGCTTCAGCTTCCAGTCATTGGATGGTGTTTATACTTTTCTCTGCTAGATTGAAGAGGCCATTTTAAAATATTTGTTTCCCTTGTAGATATTTATAGACTGTAATCAAGTCCCTCATCAACTGTCTCTTTGTTAAACTAACTAGATCGACTCAGGGAGCTCAATCACAATAAAGCAGGCTTTCTCATCCTTTACTCATTCTTTTGGCTCTTCTCTGAACCCTGTCCTGTTTGTCAGCATCCTTCTTGACTTGAGGACACCAGAACTGGGCTTAGCATCCCAGCAGCTGGTCGCAGCAGTGCCAAATACAGAGGTAAAATAATGTCTCTGCTACTCAGGACTGTAGAAGTTGGAGACAGAAAACCTTACTGTGTTCATCGAGGTCGTTTCCTGGGGGCTAAAGCAGGATTCTTCCCCATACAACATTTCTTACTGTGCTAGGTGTAAGGAAAGGTGGTGTTTGCTCACAGGCCTTGTCAGGCTGCCCTGCAGTAACTTAAGAGCCTAAGTATCAACCTCAGGGTAGACAGTTAAGAACTAGGACACAAACCTCAACCAGGTGGGGAGTTCTGTACTTAGTTTTCACCAACCAATTAAGTGTAAACTCCTCAGGCCCTATAACAGCTGTAACATGGGATCACCAACAATCCCCTGGGGTACTCTGATCTCTCTTGTCACCTAGGCAAATTTGCCTTTGTGATAGATGGTCCCTTACATCAAAAATCACATCAATATTTAAGTATCGGGGGTAGCCGTGTTAGTCTGTATCTACAAAAACAACAAGGAATCTGGTGGCACCTTAAAGACTAACAGATTTATTTGGGCATAAGCTTTCGTTGGTAAATCTGTTAGTCTTTAAGGTGCCACCAGACTCCTTGTTGTATCAATATTCAAGTTACTCCCAGTCCCAAGGGACCAGTCACTTACCCAGGCCAGTTGCACCTTAGCTCTCACACCAAGGATAGCACTTGTAGCCAGTTCTATAATAAACTATATATAGATTTAACAACAGGCAAAGGAAGCCAGAGAGTTATTTACAAGGTTAAAGCAGATAGACATATGCATACGAATGAGTTACAGTCTTAAGTTTCCAAAAAGTAATAGATGTTTCTATGATAAGCAAGCTCTATGTGTCCTTTAGGGCTAACCCAGGCTAAGCAGTGGGGATCTTTTGCTTATATCTAGTAATCCTTGCCCCCCAGAATCCAAGAAGCAATGAGATATAGTTCTTCCTGCTTTGGGGTTTTTATTTTCTTCCTACTTCAGCTTTGAGCTGAGAACTTAGCTGAGGGGAGAAATACACTTGCAAAACTCATCTTCATACAGGTGGGAAGAGTAAACAAAAAGTCTTTTGTCATCTTTTATGTTCTGCTCTAGTCAGTCTGGTGTCAGTGGGCCTGGAGACAGCAATTCACACTAGTTAATGTCTCTCTCCTGTTAGGAAATTTACAGTTACAGAGGCTCCCAATGCAAATGCTTAACTATTACCTTACACTAGGTTATAAATTTTATACACAGGTGTTATAAAGGAGCAGGCAGCAGCTCACAAGCATTCAATAAAGTCTAAACACTAAACTCATTCTTATCACTCTAATCCTATTTTAACAATAGTAACACCCAGGAGAGCCAGACTGATTCCAGTTCTGTATTTGTTGGTATTCCATTGAGGTATGGGGACCCTGGCCTGAGCTGGTAACTGGTCTGCCAATGTTACAGACCTTGTAAACCACCTTCATCTGAGTAACAAGAAGCACTTTCTAACCTCAGTTTGGTATTCACAGCCCAAACTCCAAGGCTCCAAACTTCCTTCTCTCTCACCCCCACTGTGTGCAACGAGCCTATTGGAAGTGGAGAATACAGATCCAGAGGCAACCAGAGCCCTATAATAAGCATCCCACAAATCTTACGTTGTGGGACACCTTGCTTTAGAAGTGACTTTTGGACACAAGACAGCCACTATGAGACAGTTGCAAAAAGCTGTACTCTCCGTTTGCTCTGCTTTATCCAGTGAGTCCAGTTTCCAGCATACCGGAATAGTGTGGGTGAGGGTCTCCGTACAAGCTGAGCCTGTTATCTTTTCATGTAAGGGGAGGCCAAGTGGGAGTTAACTGTCCAAATATGATTGAGAGTGAGGTTCGTCAACACATGGAAACTTAACATTGGTTTTAAACTAATTTAAATTAAACTAATGTAGTTAAACTTTGTGTGTGTACAATGATATTGGTTAAAACCTGGCTTATATCAGTTTAGCATGTACCAAACTGATGTAAGAGGATATAAGAATGTTCGGGCACAAAGTTGCACCAGTTTAGTTAGACAAGTTTAAAAATCAGATGTGTAGTAAAACCAGTTATTTGTGTGTAGACCAGGTCTCCTTTGCAAGAGGTTTTGAAGAGAAGAGTAAATTCCAGTGAAGAGTTTTGCCTCTGCCACCTCCTTATTGACACCACCGATTTTCTCATAATTCTTCTCCAAAGACTTTAAAACAAATCGGAGGATGTCTTTGGGGCTGAGCAGCAATTTTAGTGTGGTGCAGTCAGCATTCTTGGGTTATTGGACTTTAACCCATGAAAACAAGATAATAAGGGGCCTTTATGGATGAATATTCCTGGATGCTGCCTCATCTGATTATCCTGGTTTGAAGTGACTGGATATCCTGCCTGGCAACTTGCTGTTCTACCTCCTATCTACTCTAATTGATTTTATCTACCCTATCTATCTGACTATCAAGATAGTTATACAGCCTCATCCATGAAATATCGGAGTGCCTCCCAAGTATGTAAATACTGAACAGCAATCTCTCTCTCTCTCTCTCTCTCTCTCTCTTCTGTCCCTGTAAAATTGCTGCTGCTGCTATTATTATTATTAACTTATTTTGTGAAAACCTTGCTGAGGGAAAGCCAAGTCAGAGATGCATTTTGCATTCAATGCCAGAAGTTCCAGCATCACATTCTGGACTAAACAACTCTCCCTTCTCATCACGTGACCTGTTTTTGGCCTTTATGATGTAGGCCTCATTGTTCACCAGTCCACTTGCAATCTTTGGCACTAGAGCATGTTTTGTTTTTCTTGCATGGGTGTAACGTGTAGGGAGCAGTTCTGTGCTTGAGAGGTAAGTCAGCAAGAGAGAGAGAAAGTCATGGAAGCAACTTTACAGCTGATATGCTTAGCATCTAAAGCTAATTGCACCACAGTTGTCAATGAGCACTTATTCGAGTTCTAACTCGCATACATTCAAATAGACAGAATGAGAAAGAGCATTTGCAGTAAACATTATCTGGTAACTCCTAAAAATGTTACATCACTCACAAGTGATACTCTGTCACTATTGTACTTGACAAATACTGCATTCTCCAGATGGAATGGACTACTCTCCATTCCCTCATAAGTCTCTGTTTTCATTCTTATTATTTTTATTTGCTGACCCCCTGTAGTGGGGTTGTCTGTTCGGTCAGCAGGCCTGTTGGTCAGGGCCTGCTGCTCTAGTCTCACTTTCAGTTCGGTGCGTCAGATGTCCCGTGAATGGGGTTCAGCTGGGTCAGCTTTCTTGTTGGTAACCCCTAGTCCTGTCCGTCTCAGTGCTAGGTACAGGAAAATCTGGGGTGGGTAAGGAGACCTGGGTCCTCCTGCTCCATCAGATCCTAGCCCAGGGCCCTGAAAGTGTGACAGCATGAGCTGGCCTACACTTGGCCCATTTACTGTTCATCTTCCCCTTCCCCACTCAATGTCTCAGTTTGGGGGCATGGCTGCTGTTCATAGCGCTTTGATCCAAACTCCCAGAGTCTCAGGGCTGGTGCAGACAACCCTCTGGTGCCCCACATGTGGTTCTCCCTACCTCTGGAGTGATGTCTCAAAAGGGAAGGGGAATGATGCACAGCCTGGCCACCTCAGTAAGAGGCCATGCCTGGCTTGCGGGAGCTCTCTTTGTACCTCTTCTTTCCCCAGTACTGCTCCAGCCTTTCCCCTGCTTCAGCCTTAGTGAGGGGTTTGTTAACCCCATCACCCCCCAAAGATGTAAGTGCTCAGTTTGTAAGAGATGATCCCTGACACTGGGGGATAGCAGTAGCGCAGTGTTGTACCATACCTTACCCACTAAACTTGTGTTGCATCTCACATCTCTTGCTATTGTAGGAGACCCTGGTTACGCACTTAGCATGGTTCAGTGCCTCAGGATTCCCCTAACACAATTAAACCCAGTTGTTTGGATTGTTAGCTAGTACTGTGGTATAGTATTGTCATGGGAGATCCAACATAGCCTCATTTCTGTCTCTATCTGTTATATCAATCCAATGTTCTCTTGGGCATTTGACTGGGTCATTGGATGATGAGCCACAAAATCTTCCAGAAAGGAGGCAAACCCAATCTCCCTCCCCATCCCCCCTGAACCAGTCAAAACCCAACCCCTTTACTGCATGCCCTTTCTTGGTGTTTCTTCCGTGGAGGGGGAGGATGCAGCTTTTCTGGCTGTTTGCAATCAGATTCCATGGTGCTAGGTGCAGTAAAAATATTTAGACAAGACTCTCCCCTGTGGCTTGCCTGGCAGACTCAGTTCTGGAGACAGTGAGGCAGCCTGAGGTCTTCTGAAAGTCACACCTCTCAGCCAGTGTGTGGGATAGATATTGGCTGCTGGTTTGAAACATGGGGCCTGCTGCTTCTGCAGTCATGGGTGGAGTGGAAGAAAGAGGTTGGAGGAGGAGGTTGGTAGAGGTGAGGTGGGAGGGGTTATGGAGATTGGTTAGGTATTACTACCATGCTGGTGACTAGGGCTTTCTTTGAATCATGTCTTGAATCAAGAGATGTCTTTCTGAAAGTGACTGGATTGGTTCCTGGGTCCATTGACTGAATGGCAAAGGGAAATTGGAGCACAGAGAGGATCTCTGAGCTGTGGTTCAGTCAGAGGTAGCGAAAATGGCAGTGTCTGAAAGAATAGTGTCCCATAATAGTGTTCTGCTGGGGATGAGGCAGTATGTGCTGGGAGACAGAACAGGTGTGATTCGCACCAGTTTCTCTTGACTGTGCTTGGTTGGCTTCAGTGGATAAAAATCATGATTAAAACAATTACAAATGTTTTAAAATGTAAAAAAAAAAAAAGATTTTTTTTTTAATTTACATGTTGCTCGTTCTTTATTTTCTTCACATTTTGTAGTCTTAAGTTGCTACAGTGGATGTTTTTTGCTTTGTTCCTTTAATTTCCTAATTTGTAGTAGAATTTCAGATTGTACAGAGATTTTTTTCTACTAAGATGTTTCTCATTTAAAATACTCATCCGGGCTGAAAAAGACAATTCCAGGACCTTCTTAGCATCCTGGCTGTGAGAACAACACAGACTCAGACACAACACTGATAAGTGAATAGGCTGTATTTTATTTGCAGCCAACAATGCTTTCAGCTGTATTGAGCTTCCACCAGTTAAGAAAGCTGCAGTGTCCTGAGCAGAGTGCCTGCCTCTGTCAGAATCTGTAGCCTGAACTGAAAGGGATTTATGCTCTTAAGGCACATAGGCCCAGATTTTTAAAGGTATTTAAGCGTTTTTGTGGTCAGCATCACAACATCTAACTGATTTAGGAGCCTAAACCTCATTTTTAAAAGGGAGTTAGGCACTTAGGACCTAACTCCCATCTACTATCAATGGGATTTTGGCTCCTAAGGGCCTAAATCCCATTTGAAAATGAGATTTAGCCTCCTAAATCAAATAGGCATTAGGTGTTGCTGTGCTCAGCGTTGCAAATACATTTAAAAATCTGGGCTGTAGGTGCTTTAGAAAATTCTACTCTTAGGTGCCTGCCTATACATAGACTTGGGAACCTAACTTTAGGTTCCTATTTTTAAAAATTTGGCCTGTGTGTATAAATTAATATGAACTTTGTGAATATATTGGAAGTCTAATTAGCTTTTCATTAACATTGAAGCAATTTTGTTTTGAATTGATAAAGATTTTGTGCGACTAGGAGAAAAGTTTTCAATAAAACCAATGCAGTTTTAGCCCCTGATGATGCAAACATTTCCTGAAACGTTGGAATTGATCGGATGCGGCATTCAAAAGTTATCATGGTACAAAGATATAGCAGACAGTCAGAGAATGCCATTAAGTTGAGTGCAAGCTTGTCAAACATACTGGTCAAAAACAACAATCACAGATGAATACAGGCAATTAGCAAAAGGAGAAGTCATGTTAGATGACCTGAACTCCCTGACAGATGAGAGGATTATTCTTCCTTTTATTGGAGATATGTTGACAAATACCATCTTTGAATCTCTGGCTTCTGATCTCATAGCCCTTTCTTATTTCCAGAACAGTTCCTTCTGCTGTGGTCTGTTCAGCCACGGAGGTGAGTCTGCCAATTGGAGCCTGCATGTGCCGCTACTCAATTGTCTGTGCCTGGGTGGGGATGTTCTACTTCTGTTAATTCATGAACACTTCTTCTATAGCATTTTAAATGCCTTTGAGGATCAAAGCCAGCATCTTCCTTTGTTTCATTTAGATGTCGTCCATTCCTCCTTTAGGACTGACGCTTAGGGGTAGTTATGGTGTAAGTTGGTGAGAAGGGTATAGCTGTTTACTCGGTAGGCTGCCAGATGCTTCCTGTTTGGGGTTTAGCATTCTCTCCCATGTGGAATGGGATTAACTGTTTGGCATTCTTGTCATCTCTCTTCTGTTTTCTGGTGCATAATTCTTTTGTAATTACGTCAGGGTTAATTGTCTGTCCCTGAAGGGACTTGCTAGATCTTGGCCCTAAGGTATTTGTTCTTCTGCCATGTGTCTCTGTACCAGTATTTCCAATAAAGACTTGTGAGTACTGTTGTGTTATTCTAAAAGTTCCAAACATGGATCTCTTGATGCTGCCAAGGCATATTTAAATCAAATTCTGTTTGTTCTGACTTTTTGGTATTCCATTCGACTGTCTATACTACAGACTTGTTATGGTGTGCTTGAAGTCATATAGTGAAAAGAATTGTCAAAATGAGTCAGTTGTGACTTTTTAAGGACATTATATATTATGGCTGCGTACAGACTGGATCAGACTTATGGTCTATCTAGTCCAGTATCCGGTTTCCAACAGCGGTCAGAACCAGACGCTTCATAGGAAGGTGCAAGATAACCTGCATCTGAACTCATGTGGAATCTCATGGCGAGAAAACTGCAATTTACAGTGTCCAACAGCTCCAAGCAGTGTCCATTGGCCCACACACACACAGTAGACCTCCTCGTACTCCCAAGTGAGGGTAGAAAAAACAGTACGGGTCGACGCCCCTAAGTTCTCTCTTACTGCTGCATGATCTGAGTTGGGATCCAGAGTCCACTCTTGCTTCAACCTGTCAGAAAATCCTGTAAATAAGATTGTAAATAGTTATTCTTTTAGCCCAGTACAGTTAGTTTTTAGTATAGTTAGTGTAGTTTGTTTCATTGGACCGGGAATTGCCTCCCTGCAGTTGGGAATGATGCCCAGAGTCATGGGCTTCAAAAACTACGTCTCCTGCCCTAGATCCTTCTCTGTCAGCGATGAACACCAAAGCTGCTTCTACTCTCTGGGTGAGACACATATTTCAATGAAGTACAACATTTGTTGTTCGTTTCCAGCGAGAACTTGCAAAGCCCATGAGCTTCACCTTGGAAAACATTTAATACAGAAGACCATGAGGCTCCTCTCCAATATGGGCCAGGGAGACCTCCCTGTACATGAACCTCACCAAACAAACAGTGCCCCTCTGATCATGTGCTTAGGAGCAGATCCCTTTGTTTTTAAGCCTCCTCCAGAGCCTCTCTTGAAGGCAAGGGACGCTGTCATGGGCACAAGGAGAGTTCTCTATCAAGGACTGTCCATAAGAGATGCACTCCTTCCCCAAGCCCATCGAGCTTGGGCGAGCCCTTACACACAGACATTAAGGAACTGGTTCTGCAAAGATAAACCCAGACTGGAAAGTAAAACGCACAGGAAGAAGGATCCACTGGTTCCGTTGGTGATTTGAGTACCGAAGCATAAGGACTGTCATCTGCTGGTCCCACCAATGAGTGTGGCTCCGGACACTATGGTACCAACTCATCTGCCCAAGGAATGCACTATGACTAAAGATGCTCTGGTACTGTTGGTGCCAGCCATTGAAACCCTTCGCACATTGGGGGGCACAAAGATCTACATGGCATCAGAGGCTATCTTCCTTTTCCGCCTGCAGCCTCCCCTGTTCTCTGGCAAAGCCCTTCTGAGGGACATTACCACACCAGAAGATGATGCTACTTCAATTTCCCAGGAACCATTTCACTTACAACTGCCAGGCAGGATCACCTCGGTACTGACATTGGATCAATCTGATGAACCGTCCCTCCTTCATTGCCATAGAGAAAGCCAAACCTGGATAGGCAATCCAGGACTTACAGTCGCTACCCTTATGGACATGACCTCCCTAGGGACTGATGGTTTTCCATGCCATGGGTTCCCCCTCAAATGGTTGGCCCCTCTTTATGGCCTTATTGGGGGCTGTGGGATCCCTATACCAGATGTCCGGGACCCACCCAGGAGTCTTTCTCATTCTTCTCCCATATGTCAACAGCCTGTTCCATTGGTGTATGAGGATGAGGTGGATGTTGAACTGGAGCTATAGGTACCAACAATTCTGATGGGAATTGCGTCCTCTTCCCCAGATGAGACGTCTCTCCTTCCTCCTTATCCCCACCAGATGACTACAAGCAATACTAGGACTTATTACGAAGAGTGGCTAACAATCTCCTTATATCTCTGGAGGAAGTCCAAGACCCACACCACTGACTGTTGGACATTCTGCAGCCTCAGGGCCCAAGTAAGGTAGCCCTCTCAGTTAATGAGGCCATAATGAAACTGGTGAGATGGGTCTGGCACACCCCAGCGTCCTGCACCCCCACACCCCAGAGGACTGAGAGGTGCTATTTTGTTTTAGCAAAGGGAGCTGAATTTCTCTTCTCTCACCCTGCTCCCAGCTCTCTAGTGGTACAGTCTGCTATGAAATGAAATAGGTCACAATACCTGTGGCCTACCCCATCAGACAAGGGCTCCAAGAGACTTGACCTCTGGGAAGAAAGGTCTTCTCCTCTGCAGGTTGCAGTTCCTCATTGCCAGTTACCAGGCCCTGCTAGCCAACTAGGACTTTAATAACTACTACAGGCTGGCGGCCTCTTAGGAGAAACTTTCTGCTGAGGACAGTACCCAGTTCCTCTCCCGTTTAGAGGAGGTTCAGACTGGTGGCAAAAATGGCCCTTCGGGCTGCAGTTGATGCAGCAGGTACAGCATCCAGAGACTTGGCCATAGGTATTGTAATGAGGTGGGATTTGCAATCCTTGGACTCCCCCAGGGAGGTGCAAAATGCTATCCAAGACCTTCCCTTTGATGAGTCCAGCAACTTTAACCAGAAGACTACTGACTTTCTCCATTCGTTAAAGGATTCAAAGTCTACTCTTTGCTCCCTGGGGATCTACACACCAGCCCAAGGAGGATGCACCAAACCTTTCAACCAATGAAAATCCAGAGGTGGATAAAGAACTGGTTAAAGGGGAGACTGCAGCGGGTCGTACTGAAAGGTGAACTGTCAGGTTGGAGGGAGGTTACCAGTGGAGTTCCTCAAGGTTCGGTTTTGGGTCCGATTTTATTTAATCTATGCATTACTGACCTCGGAACCAAATGTAGGAGTGGGCTGATAAAGTTTGCAGATGACACAAAGTTGGGAGATATTGCCAATTCGGAGAAGGATCGGGATATCCTGCAGGGAGATTTGGATGACCTTGTAAACTGGAGTAATAGTAATAGGATGAAATTTAATAGTGAGAAGTGTAAGGTTATGCATTTAGGGATAATTAACAAGAATTTTAGTTATAAGCTGGGGACGCATCAGTTGGAAGTAACGGAAGAGGAGAAGGACCTCGGAGTCCTGGTTGATCGCAGGATGACTATGAGTCGGCAATGTGACATAGCCGTGAAAAAAGCTAATGCGGTCTTGGGATGCATTAGGCGAGGTATTTCTAGTAGGAATAAGGAGGTGCTGGTTCCGTTATACAAGGCACTGGTGAGACCTCATTTGGAGTACTGTGTGCAGTTCTGGTCTCCCATGTTTGAAAAGGATGAAATCAAACTGGAACGGGTACAGAGAAGGGCCACTAGGATGATCCGAGGAATGGAAAATCTGTCGTATGAAAGGAGACTCGAGGAGCTCGGTTTGTTTACCTTAACCAAAAGAAGGGTGAGGGGGGATATGATTGCTCTCTTTAAATATATCAGAGGGATCAATACCAGGGAGGGAGAGGAATTATTTCAGCTCAGTACTAATGTGGACACTAGAACGAATGGATATAAACTGGCCGTCGGGAAGTTTAGGCTTGAAATTAGACAAAGGTTTCTAACCATCAGAGGGGTGAAGTTTTGGAACAGCCTTCCGAGGGAAACAGTGGGGGCGAAAGACCTCTCTGGCTTTAAGATTAAGCTTGATAAGTTTATGGAGGGAATGGTTTGATGGGATAACGTGATTTTAGTCAATAGGTCAATAACGTGCCATCGCTGGTAATTAGTAACAATGGTCAATGATGGGATATTAAAAGTTACTACAGAGAACTTTTTCCAGAGGGTCTGGCTAGAGAATCTTGCCCGCATGCTCGGGGTTCAGCTGATCGCCATATTTGGGGTTGGGAAGGAATTTTCCTCCAGGGTAGATTGGCAGAGGCCCTGGAGGTTTTTCACCTTCCTCCGCAGCATGGGGCAGGAGTCGCTTGCTGGGCAGGGGTTGCTTGCTGGAGAATTCTCAGCTATTTGAAGTCTTTAAATCATGATTTGGGGACTTCAACAGCTGAGTCAAGGGAGAGAATTCTTCCAGGAGTGGGTGGGTCAGCTTTTGTGGCCCGCATCATGTGGGAGGTCAGACTAGATGATCATAATGGTCCCTTCTGACCTTAGAGTCTATGAGTCTATGAGTCTAAGACAGCCTCCTCGTCCGCCTCCTCCTCCTTTGTTCTACTACCAGTGTCCTGCTGAGCCTCCACACAAGCAAAAAGAAGACTCAGAGACCCTGCTTTTTCACCCCCTCTACCACCACATCTGCGACCCTTTCCTAGCCCACTGCTAGCAACCACTTTTGATGTTTTAGTTGAGACCCATTTGCCATCTCTGATGCTACCTGCCCCTTCTTCTGTCACCTTTGGAGGCTGTCTCACTCTGTTCACCCACAACTGGGAGCTAATCATGATGGACAGTTGGGTCTTGGAGATTGTCCATCAGGGATACTGCATAGAATTCCTCTCCCTCCCTCCTCACAAACCCACTTCCTGGTCCCCTTTTGGGGACCACTCTCATGAGGTGATGCTTCATCAGGAAGCAAAATCCCTATTGCACAAGGATCAACAGAGCGCATCCTTCCTCAGTATCAAGGAAGAGGGTTCTAGTGTCCATATGTCCTGGTCCCCAAAAAAAGACAGTAGGTGGAGACCCATTCCAGATCTTCAACAACTCAGCATCTTCATTCAGAAGTCGAAATTCAGGATGGTTACATTGGCATCAATAATCCCTTCTTGAATGGTTCGAGGCTCTTGACGTGAAAGATGCATATTTCCCACAGGAATTTCCTATCGTTTATGCTGGGCTGGGAGCACTTCCAATTCTGAGTCCTCCCCTTCGGACTAGAAATGGAACCCAGAGTGTTTACAAAAGTTTTCTCTGTTGCACCCAGATGACACGTCAGGGCCACATGGTCTTTCCGTGGCTCAATGACTGGCTCCTGGTAGGTCGCTTTTGACAGGAGGTCAGGTTGGCTAGTTAATTCCTCTTTTAAAATCTTGCAGCTATAAGGGTTTGCTGAACGGGACAAGTTCTTTTAATCCTCCACGAGGACAATAAACTTTACAGGGGCAACGCTGGACTCTATTTGCGCAAGAGCTTTCCTGCCTGTAGAAGGGTTTCAAACAATGTGCCGCCTAATTTCTTTGATAGTCCTCGGTCTGCAGGAAATCACTGCTAGGTCACATGGCAACGTGTACTTATGCGACACCCTTTGCCAGGCTTCATCTACGTTGCCTGCAGGCCTGGCTCAGTTCAGTCTGCTCACCAGTATACACCATATCAGCTCCAGGGTGGCCGTTCCCACCAGAATCATTGCCTCCTTCACTTGGTGGTATAAGGGGAGTTCCCTTCTCCCTTCCCGCTCCCACTGTCACCATTGTAACACATGCATCCCTTCTGGAGTGGGTGCCCACTTGAACAGTCACTGCAGGGGGTACCTGGACCCCACGGGAGGCCAGACTACATATCAACATCCTGGAGCTGTGGGCAGTCCATCTTGCATGCAAGGCCTTCCTCCTACTCATTTGCTCCTTCCACATCCAAGTGATACTGGACAATATCTCCACTGTGGTCTACATAAACAGGGAAAAGCAAGATCTCTCCTGCTCTGTCTGGAGGCACTCAGTTATTAAATTAACACCATTATGGGAGCATAACCTTGTGTTGTCAAAACTTGTTGGTCCTCCGTTTGAACCCTTAGCAATATGTTCCATGACCCACCTATCCATGATGGTGGCATTTCTAGGGCCATCACTTCAGCCAGGAGGGTCAGTGAACTGGCAGCCCTCATGACGGACTCCTCCTTTAGGGTATTTCACAAGAACAAAGAACCCCTTTGCCTTCAACCTAAATTTCTACCCAAGGCTATCTCTGAATTCCACCTTAACCAGTGTATTCACTTGCCTTTTCTTTTCTCAAAACCCAGCGCTTTGTCTGAAGAGACTTCACTCCCTTGACGTGAGGCATACAGTGGCCTTTTACCTGCAAACAATCAAGCCCACCAGGAAGTCTCCAAGACTCTTCTTCGCAATAGCAGAGAGATCCTGTTGTCAAGCTATATCATCTCAGAGGATTTCCAACTGGGATTCTGGCTACAAATTGGCTTGCATCCCACCTCCCGGTGGTATAACAGCCCACTCTATGAGAGCGCAGGCTGCTATGGTAGCATCCCTGTAGGAGGTCCCAATGCAGGACAAATGCAGAGCAGCCACCTGGAGCTCCATACATATGTTTGCTAGGTATTATGCTCTAGTCCAGGCCTCTGCAGTGGATGCGGCAGTGGGATATGCGCTTCTGCATTCGTTTTTATTGCTGGCTTCCTTGTACCCACCTCTGAATATTGATTGTCAATCACCCACATGTGGAATACACACAGAATGGAGGTTACTTCTCTTACAAACATCTGCCCAGGCAACCTAAATTCTGGCATTTCCTAACTTTTGAGGGCTGGACCTTGCCACCTTAACTTGCTTTCAATGTAGTTTCCTAGGATGCAATTTTTGTTTTATATTTTTAAATGTCAAATGTTAAAATAAAAAATTCCCACCAGATGGAGCCATACTGATCCTCCATGTGGGTTATGAGCGGGATGGGGATCTTTGCAGCCACAGCACAGGTCTCTATAGGTGCCACAAGGACTCCTCGTTGTTTTTGCTGATACAGACTAACATGGCTACCACTCTGAAATCTAGCTAACAGAATAACTGGTAGCAGAAGCACATTGTTATCGTCTCTGTGGACCTGCCACTGAGAGATATTTTGCCAGTTTCCCAGGTATTTGCTAGACAGCAAAGGAATGCTGAAACTCAAGAAAAACTCAATGCACTAGAGCCTTTGGTAAGGGAGCATTCTCTAGTGGCTACAGACCCTCTGTCCCTGTCCACCCCCAGGCTCTCCCTATCAGGCTGCTCCTGTCCCACATCCTGCCCCTGTGCACTCCATGCCTGATTCCTCCTCCAGCTTCCCTCAGCTCCTGTCTTCACTCCCATGCCCAGCTCTTACCCATTTTCCCTGCCACTCCTATCGTCCCTATCCCTAGCTCCTGCCCTGCTCCCCCTCCCTTTTCTCCTGCCTCTCTCTCCTCCTTTATTCCTCCCCCCATCTCGTATATTCTGCCCCCCTCTCCTCCTCCCCTTCCCCTCCTCCAGCTACTAACCCCCCCTCCCCTCCAAGCTCCTGCCCCTGTTCTCATCTGTCTGCTTTAGAATCAGGCTGCTTCTTTCCTTCTCCCCACTGTCTGGTGCTAGCAGAGGGAACACGGAGGAAAGACAGCCTTCTGCTCTCAGTTCTGTGCCCAGTGCTATAGCAGCCCAGAGTGGCCTGAACCAGCAATTGCCGGGAAAGTCAATCTCAGCTCCTCCACCCAAGGTCAGCACATAGGAGCTGTGAGAGGATGGAGCATGCTCAGTACAGGCAAAATCTTTAGAGAATTTAGCTGCCAAATTAACAAATCTCTACTGAGACTGTGCAAATTGTGATTTTTTTCAGAGGCTTATAACTTGGGCACACTTGGGTGACTTGTCATGGAGACAGCAAAAGGCACATCCTTGACACAAAAACCACCCCAAATTTCATCTCTTTGCTCCAAAGCATGGGGCTGGTGGATGTTCTCAGAGAAACGATTGTAAGAGGCTTTTTTAACATGGCTTAAACTATATATTTTCCCCCAACATCATTCTCAGAAAGAGCTGGTTTGTTTTAGCTAAACACCACCCTCCCAGTTCAGCTTGAGGCAGGCACCTGGCATGGAAAACTTCATTCCAAATGGGTAAAGCTGGTGAAATTATAAGTAACTGAAAACAGGGTCTTATAATGGGGAGTGTTGAGTAACCGTCAATAATCAAATGGTTCTGAACCAGCAAGTTGTGTGACTAACCAATGCAATCAAGTGATCTTCATATTGTAACCCTCATCCCTGTTCTTTGTTACGCTCACTGCTGCATCTTGTTTCAAATTAGTATGTAAGTAAATAAACGTCTTCGGCATGATCTAAAGTCCGAATGCCATTCCCTTGCCCAGCAGCACGGCAGCTTCTTCCCTCACCGATTCCTTTCTTGCTCTCTAATGGAAAAAGTAACTTTCCAGGAGTTTCCTACTACTAGTATTTCATGAACCAGCTCTTCTGACCATGAAGACTCCCAGTCCAATTAGGAAGCAGACCTGGGCTCACAGAGCAGAGAGCCAAGGATCTGAGAGATTTAATTCTTTACTTGCAAAATTAATGCTCGAACAGCAACACTTCTGAGAGTAAATTGGAGTTACGTGTAGCTGCATTGAAGAATCGCCTGGCAGAGCAGCCCAGAGTGCTGTAGTGCCTGGTGTGTGCAATTTGTCTCTCCAGTGAAGGAGCAGATGAGTACTAAGAATGATTTCCCTGTTTTCTGTCAAGTGCCTTATTAATAAAAACACGTGTATTTTTATGTGTGACCACAACAGAACGATTCACTTTGAATCCTTCCCTGTCCCTCTGCTTCTTGTCTTGCCCCACACAGCCTGCTCTCTCCCCATCTAGGCCAGTAGCAGACCCTGCCCACATTTATATTTAGCAAGCATGGATTCTCCCAGATTACAGCTAGTGACTGCCAATAGAACATCTGTCAGGGATCAGGGTTTTGAACCCTGGCCCACATAGGTGCTTTGGAGCGCATACGCCCCCAACCTGCTACTTGGTGACCTGCTAACTGTTGTTGGAATAGGAGCTGAACTCTGACAGAGGACCCCAGTCCTGGGAGCTGATTGGTGGAATGCTGGGGGTCCTGATTGGTTCACTCACAGCTCCTATTTAAACCCAGCACAGGAACAGAATTCTGTCCATGCAACTGGGTTCACCCTGCTTCAGACTGCTTCTCCTTGAATACCTACGCCTGCTGCTGCTCTCCCCTGCCTATCTCCAGGTTTGTCCTCTCGCATGTCTCTGTCTCGGGCTCTGATCTCCAGGTATCTGACCCGGCCCAACTCCTGTCCAATGTGATAGGATACACCTTAGGGAAAAACGCTATGTTCACTTCCTGGATCTTTTTTGCTTTCCTCAGTAGAAAAGAAACAGGTTACTCTGAAGAGAGAGGTTTCTCAAGACATATGTTGTCCCCGTTAAAACTGGATAATCTTGATCTGTGCTCTGAAGGTCACCAGCACAGATCTCAAAGTTATTCAGGAAAAAAGTGGGTGTAATGGTATCATGAACCTCAAAACCCCCAGTTCATGCTGCACTTCAAGCTCTGCTGCAGGAGTTTGGTTTTGCACTTTTTGTTCCAAACACAGGACACGATGCAACCAGAGAAGAATCCTTCTGCATCTGAGAATTTTGCAGCCTGTGGTGAGGGTCTGAAAGGAGCTGGTGTTTTCATAGATCTTAACAATTCCTACCTTTAACACGTCGCTAGTGAGCTGCTCCCTCTGCACCTGGTGGCTCTGTGTGGTAGCCAGTGTCCTACGGCATGAATTCTTCTCTGTGAAGAGGATGAGGGTTATTATCTGATGAGTCAATGACTACTATTACTGAATTAATAAATCAAACTTTAATTAGACCACCAAGATACTCAGTTTAGGCACCTGCAACCCTTTGTGCTGATATTGCTGTGACCCTGCCCTCCTCTTCCTTACGGTATGTCAACTTCTCTTCGCCTCATGTCAGCATTTAGATTGGAAGCTCTTTGTGCAGGAACTGTGTGTTGTGTTTTGGAAAAAACCCAGAGTGTGGACAGAGTGAAAATAACCCATAATATAATAGCACCCAGTACATGGAAGGTGTTTTACGGGGGTAGAGTAAGACAAGTCTATGCCTGGGGGCACATGCAGTCTGAATGGACAACATACAGACAAAATATAGACCCAGGAGTAGAGGAAGAAGCAAACAGGCAACGGGGATGGTACAATATGCATCACATTAGCACCATGGTTTATTGAAACACAAAAATTTTTACTTGTTTATAGCGAATTAAAGGCACATTTCTGGGATTATAGAAAGAGGTGGTTCTGAGGAGGGATTTGAAGGATGACGTGGAGATTGTCTGGTAGTTGAGGTGGGGAGCAGAATCAGGGAACAAAGGGAGTGAGAGGGACGATGGAATTGTTGGAGTCTAGATTGTGAACAGGAGAATGGACGAAAGTGCATGAATGCAGCACTATCATGCTTGGCTCTCGATCCTGCTGTGCTCAGAGCACAGGAGTCTGGATCCAGCGCTAGCATGCTGGGTTCTGGATCCTGCTGCGGTCAGTTGGAGGGAGCAAGACCCTCCTCTTTAGTGTATCAACGTTGTTTAAGATGAAAGTGAATATTAAACTGTCATTTGATGACATTGCATCATGCAGAATCCTGGGGCGAAATCTTTCCCCACTGAATGGGAGTTTTGTCTTTCCATGGGATTTCTCTGAAGCAGGTTTTCAACCCTGGTCTGTAGTGACAGCCTTCTTAGCTGTATTGGGTTGCAGGTTGAAAGAGAGAGGGAGAAGAAAGCAGAGAGAGGGAAAGAGTTTGGAAGGGTGTCTGGGGGTCCTTTGCCAGACATTAAAGAACATGCAGCTGGCATGTTCTCATTAATATTTAAGAATCAAGTCTGCCCGGGAGGAGAAACTAGAGCAGACTCAAGCTGTTTGGGACTAGTGAGGAAAGAGACACAGTGGAGAGACACACTTGCATTCCCAAAGACTCCAGGAAGAGTACAAAGCAGCCTCTTGACAGCTGTGCAGGAAGATTACTGGTTTCCAATGGGAGGGTTGTTGTCCTGTTTTTGTGTGTGTGCTGCCATCCTGTGGAATGAAGTGTAAAAGAGGAAAGTCTGATTGGACCCTGGAAATGTGCAAACTATTGCTAATGCATGAGGAAAAGGGTAATCCAAAATAACATGTCCTCAATGGGCAGGAGAAGCCCACAGAGCCGCAGCAGCAAGGTGAGACTGAGTGGGGAGAGTATGTTTGCAGTGTGATGAGGCAGAAAAATGGCCAATGCAGTTTTGGGTTCCTGAGGAATCATACCACATCTGCACACCCTTTGCCTGTGTCCACACTAACTATTTTTTCTCCCAAATTTCCCACTCTTGCTAACACCAGTTCAGCTCCATGGGCGCAAGCACCACTAGGAGTACTAGTGTATGTGACAGGGTGCCGACCACCACCATTTTTACCACCAGGTCATTTAGAATTGCCTTGGGAAGGATTAGTGACATGGTGATAAAAAAAACTGGTGATGGCTGGCATCTTTTCTATGCTAGTGCGCCTCCTATGGGGCATTCCCAGTGTGGGCAGCAATGGGAAACTTTAGAGGCAAATTTGTATATACAAGAGGTAGATGGTTCTAGTGCAGGGGTAGGCAACCTCTGTCACGTGTGCCAAAGGCGGCACACGAGCTGATTTTCAGTGGCGCTCACACTGCCTGGGTCCTGGACACCAGTCCGGGGGGCTCTGCATTTTAATTTAATTTTAAATGAAGCTTCTTAAACACCTTAAACCTTTTTTAAACACCTTTTTAAAAACCTTATTTACTTTTAAAAACCTTATTTACTTTATATACAACAATAGTTTAGTTATATATTATAGACTTATAGAAAGCGACCTTCTAAAAACGTTAAAATGTATTACTGGCACGCAAAACCTTTAATTAGAGTGAGTAAATGAAGACTTGGCACACCACCTCTGAAAGGTTGCCGACCCCTGTTCTAGTGCAAGGTACTGAAATATATTGAAATTGGAGGGTGTGGGCCTGGGGTGATCAGAGTTAAATCAGGTTTCAGAGTAGCAGCCGTGTTAGTCTGTATCCGCAAAAAGAAGAACGGGAGTACTTGTGGCACCTTAGAGACTAATAAATTTGTTAGTCTCTAAGGTGCCACAAGTACTCCTGTTCTTCTTTTTGCAGAGTTAAATCAGTACAGTTTGGATAAGTTGTGAGTGGGAAGGATATTATAACAGTGTGGAAATATCTGAAGATGTTTGGGAAGGGGCTTGGGAGGGTTTATTTCTCTTTTGCTGTTGGGGTGTGAGGAGATGTTTGGGGAATGGTTCACCAATGTTGGGGAGCAGGTGAGGTTTGAGGGGTGTTTCACCATTGTTAGGAGGCAGGGAGGTTTGGGGCATACAGAAATTGATGCCATGTCTTCCTCTCCAGCAGCGCTCACTCTATCATACTGTTTGTACTGAGGAACATGATATCCTGGTAACCTTTGCCAGCACCGTCCAGCCCTATTGGCCTGGATCCTCTTTGCTTTCTGAGCTGCTTCTCATGTCATGGCCTTGTGAGCCAGCTGCTGTGTTCCTCAGCTCAGTTTGGTGCTCATTTCAGCTGCTGTCATAGGCTGCTTTTCCTTGGCTGATGATCAGAGAATGTCACAATGGGGGGCCTCTTGTGAAGCAGGGAAGCTGGGGCGGGACCTGGACTTGGAGGGAAAGGTGATCAGGCTTCAGGTTCAGCACTTTCTAATAAACCAGGAATTCCTCTCCCCTGCCTTTGTCTGTGGCCTGCTCTGTTGCTCTGCCAGGGGCATTCAGAGTATCAGAATGTGCTGCAACTGCAACGCTGATTTCTTCAAGCTTCAGGTTTTGGTGTCTCGTAAAATTGAATCCTCTATATGTCTTCACTTCCCTGGCCTCTCACTGGCATTTAAATGTTACCCCAGGTTCAGAGCTGCAGCACTTGCTTGTGGTGGCTGTTGGGAAGGAGAGCAACAATGGATGTATGTTATGTTCCCAGGGTTTCATTTTCCTGGACACTTATTTCTCATGCTGAACTGGGACTGGTTCTCAGCTGGTTTTAGGGGCTTGCTGTAGGTGCCAGCATAGCATTAGAAAAATATTTTGATATCCTTTGGCCCTGTCTGCACTGACTAGCTAAATCACATACGATTCTGGTTTAAACTGAGTTCAAAGCCCCTTGCAGATTCACTTCAAACTGGATCACTTTGAAGCTTTATTGCATTGGTGACTGTATCCAGCTGACTTCCCTCCATCATCTTCCCAGCAAGGAGGGTGCTGCTGGATGCTGATTGCTGGTGGAGCCATGAGGGCTCTTTTGGTCTTTGCTTGCAGAGTTCTGGGGTGGTTTCCTTGAACATTGTAGACAGGGTTTTTTTCTGAGACTCATACTAGCCAGATCATTATTAATATTATTTCTTTTGTGATAGGCACTTCCCCAAAGACCTTTCACACTTCCATGAAAGCTGGCTATTGCAGGGTTTGATAACACACGTCTCAGAGGAAGAAATTCCTGTGACACAAATCTGGGAAGCTGAACTAAAGCCCCTTGGGGAATGAGCATATTCAAGCTCCTTTGTGCTCATGTAGGTCTGCTGTCTATCTGCTTGGGGCTGTCTCCTCAAATCAGCAACTTCTGGAACCTACGCATTTGTGTGGAATTTGCTTAAATAAATATATTTGCTAAAAATTATAATTGAAAAAAAATCCACAATCTTAAAAGGAGGACCTGTGTGCAGCTGAGAAAAGACAACCCCCTTGAGAACAGGTCTAATTGCTGGCCCCATTTGGGAGGCCCACGGCTGAAAGTGACATCAATAATAAAAGCACAGTTATAAAGTAGAGAGTAAAAGCGACAGTGACTCCAGTTATAAAATCTCACAATAAGAGTCAATGTTCAAGGAGCCTGATCTCATCTCATTTAAGTGCTTTAAGTTCAAGAGGCAGATAGATGGATTACACCACTTTAAAATGTTGACAGGGGACAACATAGTGTAAACAAGAGATACAAATAAAGCCATCCACCATACATTTTACATGCATCAGCTTGACTTTACTGCCTAACAGGAAGCTGGCATGTCACCTTAGGTTTCAAGCAGTGTGTGGTCTTGCTGGAGAAGTTGTTGCTAAAAATCACGTAACTGCTGAGACTTCAGTTGATAGTGTGTCTGTGTCACAGTTTTATATGCTGTAAATGTTTCGATTTATGGTGTATATGAATAGAAGATATCTAGTGGGAGGGTAAAGGTGTGTCTTGGGGACTTGGGTGGAGGGCAGGGGGAGATAGTTATTTGCCCCAATGGCTCTGGCTTCCATGATACGCTTCAGCTGTCCCCAATCTCTGGGGCAGGAAATGTGTCCCTTGGAGCTCATCTGCAGTATGCCCTCTGGCTGGTTTAAGGTGCTGGGAGTGAATATGTGCCACACTGTCTCTGGTGGATGTTGTTTCCAGTATACCTTGGGTCTCCAGGAAGGGTGTGTTTCCCCCAGTGGCTTTTTTCTTCAGTAACAGGGTGTTAACATTGTGTGTTGTGTATTTTCCTGGGATGTCATGGCTGCAGGCAAATCTGAAGAAGTTCATGGAGTACGTGCAAATGCTAAATGTGGAGAAGGTCTGCAGACTGCTGGAGAAGGGACTGGACCCCAACTTCCATGATCCGGACACTGGAGGTGAGACTAGCTTCCCCAGAGATGGGAGATGGCAGAATGGGGGCAGCTGCTTGCTTTGGGATACAGTGGGATTTTTGGGGAGTAGTAGTTTGCTTGAGAGGGTAGCAAGTGGCATTAGGGGAAAGGTGGGAGTTGGGTTTTGAGTGACAGGGGCCTTTAGCAAAGAGTCGCACTCATGTGTTTTTATTATGTTTCTCTCAGTGGGGGTTGGAGCCTGGGTTTCTTAAGCAGGAAAGGACTGTCTTTGGGAGATACAGAGGCCTGGAATTGTCAGGCTAGATGAAAACATAGGACAGGCAAGGGTTCTCTAGATAAGGCAGTCATGGGGATCAGAAGTATTCTCAGGATAGATTAGACGGATCCTGGCTTCTGAGTCCTTCAGGAATTGCCCATCTATGTGAGAAGCACATACATCCCCCACAGTGCGTTGAACTCTCCACAAAAGCCATGACTGTTGGGGCTGGGTGGATGTCCCTGGCAGATCCAGATGTTTGATATTGAAGGTGTGAACGGAGCTGCTGCACTGGTCCCAACTAGTACTTTTCTCACTGCTTCTGTAGTGAGTATGGAGCTCTCACTCTTTCCCCACCTTTGTTGTGTCCTTCAGTGCAGGTCTGGGATAGGATTAGTCATGCTCTTATTTCTGTATTAAAATAACAGTGTGACGTTTGTTCCTTTTAGTACAGAGTAGGCTCCATGCTGCTGCATGGCTTAGGCAGATTTTCAACCAATGAGTGTGTCAAGCTGTTCTCCAGAGAGACAGGAGTGTGAGCACCAACCCCAGGGCTGCCTGTGAGGAAACAGGGTACAACCCCCAAACAGGCTGTGAGTGCTGTACTTTGATTTCACTAAGCAATTATCAAGGGTAAACTCCTCCTCCTTAATGTGGAGTCACAGGCAGTCCCCTCGGGTACTGTGATCTGTCTCACCACCCAGGTGAGCCTACCTTTGTGAGAAATGTCCCTTACACGAACCATCACAGCAAAATTCAGGTATCAGAGGGGTAGCCATGTTAGTCTGAATCTGTAAAAAGTAACAGAGGGTCCTGTGGCACCTTTAAGACTAGGTGCCACAGGACCCTCTGTTACTTTTAGCAAAATTCAGGTTACTCCCAGTGCCAAAGGAGCAGTCACTTACCCCAGGTCAGTTGCACCTTAGATCTCACACCAAAAACAATGCATGTAGCCAATCCTGTAATAAAGGGTATGTCTACACTACGGGATTAATCCGAATTTATATAATTCGAATTTTGGAAACAGATTGTATAAAGTCGAATGTATGCGGCCACACTAAGCACATTAATTCGGCGGTGTGCGTCCATGTACCGGGGCTAGCGTTGATTTCCAGAGCGTTGCACTGTGGGTAGCTATCCCATAGCTATCCCATAGTTCCTGCAGTCTCCCCCGCCCATTGGAATTCTGGGTTGAGATCCCAGTGCCTGATGGGGTAAAAAACATTGTCGCAGGTGGTTCTGGGTACAGCCTCACCCCTCCCTCCATGAAAGCAATGGCAGACAACCATTTTGCGCCTTTTCTCCTGGGTGAACACTGCAGACTCCATACCACGGCAAGCATGGAGCCCGCTCAGCTCAAGACAGCAGTCATGAACATTGTAAACACCTCGCGCGTTCTTGTGCAGTTTATGCTGAGCCAGGACCAGAAAAATGAGGCGAGGAGGCGGCGGCGACGGCAGCGCAGCGACAAGCGTGATGAGGACATGGACATGGACACAGAATTCTCTCAAACCGCGGGCCCCGGTGCTTTGGAGATCATGTTGTTAATGGGACAGGTTCTATCCGTGGAATGCCGATTCTGGGCCCGGGAAACAAGCACAGACTGGTGGGACCGCATAGTGTTGCAGGTGTGGGGCGATTCCCAGTGGCTGCGAAACTTTCGCATGCGTAAGGGCACTTTCATGGAACTTTGTGACTTGCTGTCCCCTGCCCTGAAATGCCAGAATACCAAGATGAGAGCAGCCCTCACAGTTGAGAAGCGAGTGGCGATAGCCCTGTGGAAGCTTGCAACACCGGACAGCTACCAGTCAGTCGGGAATCAATTTGGAGTGGGCAAATCTACTGTGGAGGCTGCTGTGATGCAAGTAGCCAAAGCAATCACTGAGGTGCTGCTACAAAAGGTAGTGACTCTGGGAAATGTGCAGGTCATAGTGGATGGCTTTGCTGCAGTGGGATTCCCTAACTGTGGTGGGGCGATAGATGGAACCCATATCCCTATCTTGGCACCGGAGCACCAGGGTACCCAGTACATAAACCGCAAGGGGTACTTTTCAATGGTCCTGCAAGCACTTGAGGATCGGCGGGAAGGAAAAGGCCACTAAAAAAAGGTTAAAAAAATGACTGCCTTTTGCTTGGGCTGTCCACTGGGGTGGAATGGGAGGGTGTACGGAGCCTCCCCCCGCGTTCTTACACGTCTGGGTGAGGAGGCTATGGAACATGGTGAGGGGGGTTATACAGGGGCTGCAGTGGCAGTCTGTTATCCTGCTGCCATTCCTGAAGCTTCACCAGACGCTGGAGCATGTCTGTTTGCTCACGCAGCAGCCCCAGCATTGCATCCTGCCTCCTCTGATCTTCCTGCCGCCACCTCTCATCTCGAGCGTCTCTCCTGTCCTCACGTTGGTCCCTCCTGTCCTCACGTTCACTGGCTTCTTTCCTATACTTTGAAACCGTGTCCTTCCACTCATTCAGATGAGCTCTTTCATTGCGGGTGGATTCCATGATTTCTGCGAACATCTCGTCTCGCGTCTTCTTTTTCCGACGCCTTATCTGAGATAGCCTTCGGGACGGAGGAGGGAGGCTTGAAGAATTTGCAGCTGCTGGAGGGAGGGAAAAAAGGAAAGAATTTTTTAAAAAGATACATTTTGCAGAACAATGCTTATACTCTTTCACAGTGACCAACACTATTCACATTACATAGCACATGTGATTTCTGTGCAAGGTCGCATTTTGCCTCTTAATATTGAGTGCTTGTGGCTTTGCTGCTAGAGATCACAGACGCAGGTCTGGGCAACAGAATTCGGCTTGCATGCAGCCATGGTAAGCCATTGTCTTTCGGCTTCTGCGCCCTCCTTTCCCACATACCAAGCAAAGCCCGTTGAGTGCTGCGGTTTTCCTGTTAACCTTCAGCAGCAGAAAACAAACTAACCCCCCCCCATCCAATTCTCTGGGATGATCGCTTTATCCCTCCCCCCACCGCATGGCTGGTATCAGGGAAGATCCCTGCTAGCCAAATGCGAAAAGCTCTGGGCCAATTCCCCCTCCCCCCTCCGCCCCTGCGCTTGGCTAACTGCAGGGAAGGATTTCTTTTCAGCCACAGGCAAACAGCCCAGTAGGAACGGCCACCTCTGTCCCCTTAATTAAATTCCCGTATTTCAACCAGGTTACCATGAGCGATATCACTCTCCTGAGGATTACACAGCAATATAAAGAAAGGATGTTGCTTGAATGCCAGCAAACACCGGGACCATACGCTGCCAGGCTTTGTCATGCAATGATACCAGATTATTTGCTGCAAGCATGGCGCGGTCAAGTGTCCTACCATGGAGGACGGAATAAGGCTGCACTGCCCAGAAACCTTGTGGCAAGGCTTTTGGAGTACCTCCAGGAGAGCTTCATGGAGATGTCCCTGGAGGATTTCCGCTCCATCTCCAGACACGTTAACAGACTTTTCCAGTAGCTGTACTGGCCGCGAATGCATCCCAAGTCCTCAGGGCAAAGTAATCATTAAAAAACGCTTGCTTTTAAAACAAGTTTTATATTTTAAAAGGTAAACTCCCCTGAGGTCCCTTCCATGGGGTCATGGTCTTGGATACTGGCTTGGGAGGGTACTTCAGTCAGGCTGAGAAAAAGATCCTGGCTGTTGGGGAGAACGGAGTGCTGGGTGCTCTCCGCAAGCTCGTCCTCCTCCTCCTCCTCCTCTTCCCCGTCCACAGAATCCTCAGGTGTCGCTAATGAGATTATCCCCACCTTGGAATCCACGGTCAGAGGTGGGGTAGCGGTGGCGGCCCCCCCAGAACTGCATGCAGCTCGGCGTAGAAGTGGCATGCCCGCGGCTCTGACCCAGAGCGACCGTTTGCCTCCTTTGTTTTTTGATAGGCTTGTCTGAGCTCCTTGACTTTCACGCGGCACTGATCTGAGTCCCTATTGTGGCCTCTCTCCCCTGCCCTTGGAGATTTTTTCAAAAGTTTTGGCATTTCGTCTTTTCGAACGAAGTTCTGCTAGCACTGAATCCTCTCCCCATATAGCGATCAGATCCAGTACCTCCCGTACGGTCAATGCTGGTGCTCTTTTTCGATTATCGGCCTGCATGGTTACCTGTGTTGATGAGCTATCTGTGGTCACCTGTGCTCTCCACGCTGGGCAAACAGGAAATAAAATTCAAATGTTTGTGGGGCTTTTCCTGTCTACCTGGCCAGTGCATCTGAGTTCAGATTGCTGTCCAGAGCGGTCACAATGGTGCACTGTGGGATAGCTCCCGGAGGCCAATACCATCGAATTGCGGCCACACTAACCCTAATTTGAAATGACAATATCGATTTTGGCGCTACTCCGCTCGTTGAGGTGGAGTACAGAAATCAATTTTAAGAGCCCTTTATTTCGAAATAAATGGCTTCGTTGTGTGGACGGGTGCAGGATTAATTCGATTTAACGCTGCTAAATCCGAATGAAAGTCATAGTGTAGACCAGGCCAAACTGTATGCAGATTTATTAAATAGGAAAAGGAAACTAGAGAATTATTTACAGGGTTAAAGGCAGTAAGCATAGATATAAAAATTAGTTACAGTCTGAAATTTCAAAAGGTAATAGAAGCTTCTATAATAACCGAGCTCTATGGGGCTTGATGGAAGTGCAGGGCTCAGAACAGGTGGAGGTCTGATTGGGATGCCTCAGAACTGAGTGTCCTGGTTTTTGTACAGAGATAGCCTGCTTCCTCATTACACTCATACTTTAAATCTGAGTCCTGAGCTGGATACATTACTTGGAAGTTTATGACATTAGACCATTGTTCACATTCATAGAGTTTTAGGCCAGAAAGGACCATTAGATCAGCTAGTCCGACCTTCTGTATGTCCGAGGCCATTAAATTTCATCCAGTTACCCCCTAACCTGTGCTTGACTAACGAATATGTTTAAGAAACACATCAGGTGACAGGCTTATGATTACCTCAGTCATCCCATTAACCCTTTTATTAAGTATTGGTACAACATACATTTTTTCCCCCTAGTGCTCTGGAACTTCCCCAGTGTTCACAACTTATTGAAAAGCAACATTAACAATCCAGAGGACTCACTGGCCAGCTCTTTTAAAACTCTTGGATGCAAGCTATCTGGATCTCCTTATTTAGAAAATATCTAGCTTCAGTAGCTACTGTTTAATATCCTCATGAGTTGCTGCTGGATGGAAAGTATTTGATCATTATGATATGAATACATCATGTGGCTTTTCCCCAGATATAGAACAGAAATGTTTATAGAACACTTCTGCCTTTTCTGCATTATCACTGACAATTCTACCATTTCCATCTAGCAATGTACCAGTCCCATTGCTAGGACTCCTTTTGTTTCTAATACACTTTAAACACTTCTTTTTATTTTCCTTAACTCTGCTGGCCATTTATTTCTCCTTGTGTCCTGTGGATTCCTTTACAGGCTTTCTACATTCCCTAGCTTCTGATTTATATTAATCACGATCAACTTCCCCTCTTCTCCATTTGTTATATATTTTTTTTAAAAATATTTTTTATTTCTTTTCTTGGTCAGATTATTTTTTAACCCACGTAGCTGTCTTCCTCAGTTGTAGGATTGTGGATTTTTGGGGCTCTAATGAAATGTTCTTTAAACAGTTCCAAATTGTCACTCATGTTTTCTGTTTAAACTTTCTTTCAGCTGATTTGGCTCATAATTGTTTTCAGTTTTGTGCAACTGGCCCTTCTTCCATGGGATCCTTCTACCTCCTCTTTTTCTTCTCTGAGCACTGTTCTATCATTGTTCATCAGTTTGGGAGCCCTCTCAGGATAGCAGGGCTCAGGTTTGAGGACTGTTGAAGTTGACCTCACTTCTGTCTGGGATGCCTTGAATCCAGGCAGTTCCAGGTATGGAATCCTCTGAGGACAAAGGCCTTGCTACAATCATAGAATCATAGAACTGGAAGGGCCCTCAGGAGATCATTTAGTGAATGATCCCCTGAACTGAGGCAGGACTAAGTATTATCTAGACCATCCCTGACAGGTGTTTGTCTAATCTGCTTTAAAAAACCTCCAATGATGGAGATTCCACAACCTCCCTAGGCAATTTATCTCAGTGCTTAACCACCCTGACAGTTAGGAAGTTTTTCCTAATGTCCAACCTAAACCTCCCTTGCGGCTATTTAAGCCCATTGCTTGTCCTGTCCTCAAGGTTAAGAAGAACAATTTTTCTCCCTCCTCCTTGTAACAACCTTTTATGTACTTGAAAACTGTTCTCATGTCCCCTCTCAGTCAGAGATAGTCCCCTTGGTAGTCTGATCTATTTTGCAACCCCGGTGAGCATACCTTTAGGAGAGATGTCCCTTACACCAAGAATTACAGCAAAATTCTGGTTACTCCCAGTCCCAAATGACCAGTTATTTACTGCAGGTCAGTTGCATCTTAGGGTACATCTACACTACAGGGGGGAGTCGATTTAAGATACGCAAATTCAGCTACGTGAATAGCGTAGCTGAATTCGACGTATCGCAGCTGACTTACCCCGCTGTGAGGACGGCAGCAAAATCGACTTCTGCGGCTTCCTGTCGACGGCGCTTACTCCCACCTCCGCTGGTGGAGTAAGAGCGTCGATTCGGCGATCGATTGTCGCGTCCCCACGGGACGTGATAAATCGATCCCCGAGAGGTCGATTTCTACCCACCGATTCAGGCGGGTAGTGTAGACCTAGCCTTAGATCTCACACCAAAGACAATGCTTGTAGCCAATCCTATAATAATTTATATACAGATTTATTAAATATGAAAAGGAAACCAGAGAATTGCTTACAAGGTTAAAGCAGGTAAACATAGTAACTCATTTGTGTATCTATCTTAAGTTTCAAACGGTAGTAGAAGCTTCTATAATCAGCAAGCTCTATATGTTCTTTAGGGTAAACCCAGGCTAAGCAACTGGGGATGTCTTGCAATGCCTGGAAAAACCTTGCCCCACAGAGTCCAAGCAGCATAGAGATACCTAGTTCCATATGTTTGAGGTTTATATCCCTTTTCTGCCATGTGCTGTTGTGACGGGTTGAGTCACAGAGACTCCCTTGGGACTGTCAGCTGATGTGCTGAGACTACTTCTGAGCCCGTTTTCCCTGCCAGCTTGGGACTTCAGTACCCTGTCTTGTTGAGCCAGACATGCTAGCCTGCTGCAAACACAGACCCAGGTCTGAACCACACCCCCCAAAAGCTGCAGACTTAACTGAAAACAGCTTAAGAAGTGCTCCTGTCTCCATCACCCAGATACACTGTTCCCAATGGGGTCCAAACCCCAAATAAATCCGTAGAAAGCTTATAAAGGGCAAACTCATAAATTGTCCGCCCTCTATAACACTGAGAGAGAGATATGCACATTTGTTTGCTCCACTAGGAATTAATTACTTACTCTGGGTTCAATAATCAGGAAAAGGGATTTTTATTAAATATAAAAACTAGGATTTAAGTGGTTCCAAGTAATAACAGACAGAACAAAGTAAGTTACCAAGCAAAATAAAACAAAAACACTCAAGTCTAAGCCTAATACATTAAGAAACTGATTACAAATAAAATCTCACCCTCAGATGTTCCAATAAGCTTCTTTCACGTTCTAGACTCCTTTCTAGTCTGGGCTCAATCCTTTCCCCTGGTGCAGTCCTTGTTCCAGCTCAGGTGGTAGCTAGGGGATTTCTCATGACTGCAGCCCTCTTTGTTCTTTTGCACCCCCTTTTATAGCTTTGGCACAAGGTGGGAATCTTTTGTTTATCTGGGTCCCCACCCCTCCTTCTAAATGGAAAAGCACCAGGTTTAAGATGGATTCCAGTACCAGGTGACATGGTCACATGTCCTGTGAGATCCCAAGCCTTCATTCTTCCCGGCCTGACTCACAGGAAGGCTTTCAAGTAAACAGAGCCATCTACAGTCTGTTGTCCTGATTAATGAGAGCCATCAAGATTCCAAACCACCATTAATGGCCCACGCTTTGCATAATTACAATAGGACCTCAGAGTTAACTTCATATTTCTAGTTTCAGAGACAAGAATGATACATTTATACAAATAGGTTGACCACACTCAGTAGATTATAAGCTTTGTAATGAAACATTACAAGAGACCTTTTGCATGAAGCATATTCCAGTTGCATTATATTCACACTCATTAGCATATTTTCATAAAATCATATGGAGTGCAACGTCACAGCTCTAAGCTGCAAACTCAGCTGATGGGAGGAATCCACTTGCATGGCTTATTTTCTTGGGTGGGGGAGCAGAACAACAAACATCTTTTGTGCTCTTTAATGCCCACAATAGTCCCTGTACTGTCACTGGACCTTTCTCATTGGGGAGGACATTGCACCTTCTGTTGAAGATCAGCCCATCACCCTAATTAACATCTTTCTCCTGTCTGATGATTTACACATCACGGAGGCTCACAATGCATCCTCTCAGACGTTTCCTCGCAGTCAGTGTGGGATACAGATGTTACAAGTGAGAGCAATGCTGGCAGCAACTCACAAGTGTTCAAAAGGTGTAAGCACATTCTTAGAATTCTGATACCTATTTTGACAATGCCAACACACAGGTGAGCCCGCCTGGTTCCAGACGTGTATTTGTCAGTTTAGACACTGGGACTTTGGCATGAGCTGGCATCTAGTCTGCCAGCGTCACAGTCCCTGCCTGGAAAAGTTTACAATATAAATGGTTACATGAGAGACTAGTTAATATATAAAATGTGCCAGGAAGGGGAGGGGAATGAAGAGAGACATCAATTGCAGAGATATGGTTTCAGTGGTAAATTTAGACAGAACTACATCTTGGCCATTTGGGCTGTGGGGCTGTGACATTTGGGCTCAGGCTGGAGCCTGAGCTCTGGGATCCCGTGAGGGGGGAGGGTCCTAGAGCTCAGGCTCCACTCTGAATCCAAATGTCTGCACTGCAATTTTCAGCCCTGCAGCCTGAGTCCTGTGAGACCGAGTCAGCTGACTCGGGCCAGCTGCGACCATTCTGCAGGTCTTTTATTCCAGTGTAGATGTACCTAGGGCTAGGTCTACACTACCCGCCTGAATCGGCGGGTAGAAATCAACCTCTCGGGGATCGGTCCCCGAATCGACGCTCTTACTCCACCAGCAGAGGTGGGAGTAAGCGCCGTCGACGGGAAGTCGCAGAGGTCGATTTTGCCGCTGTCCTCACAGCGGGGTAAGTCAGCTATGATATGTCGAATTCAGCTACGCTATTCACGTAGCTGAATTTGCGTATCTTAAATCGACCCCCCCCCGTAGTGTAGATGTACCTAATAGTCTCATGCCTGGGTGCACACAAACTTGCACCAGTTTTACTGAAAGTGTGATGTTAAATCAGTATAGTGAAACCAATGCACTTTGTGTGCAGACAATCTTACATCAGGCAAGCTAAATCAATGTAAGCCAGGTTTAAACTAACACAAGAGTGTCTACACTCAGAGTTGCATCAATTTAACATCACACCTTTAGAGCTTGTCTATGCAGTAAAGTTGCACTGGTATAACTTGCCAACATAGTTAAACCTGTACAAGATACTGTTTCAGAATAAGAATTTCAGAATAAGAATGGCTGATTTCAGTTCTGGTCAAATTGACCAAATAGAGTCACTCATATCAGAATAAGTGTGTCCACACAGTCTTGGCGCCAGTTCAACTATATCTGTTTCAGAGTCAATTCAAGTTATTCTGCGGCAACTTTCTCATGTAGACAACTTGTGTGTGCAGACAAGTCCCAGTGAGAAGGCAAGATCAGAACGGACATCTGCCTTCAAACTTGGGCTTCTGGCCAGCAGCTGCCGCTCTCCAGCTGCCAAGCTCTGAAGGCAGTGCCACCACCTGCAGCAGCAAAGTAGTAAGGGTAGCAGCACTGCAACCTCTCCTACGTCCCCCCACAACTCTTTTTGGGTCAGGATGCCTATAATTCCAGCACCATGAAATTTCAGATTTAAATAGCTGAAATCGTGAAATTTATGATTTTTTAAATCATATGACTGTGAAATTGAGCAAAATGGACCCTGAATTTGGTAGGGCCCCGCTTAACAGTGATGTTGCAGTTCAGCGTTGTTGCAGCACACAGTTGATAATTACAAGAGGTGGGTCAACACTGATATTTAGTTTATATATCCAATTAAAAAAACAACTTTGCATAATGCACAACTATTTTAACTGAGTAACTATATAACCTTATTGTGTAACTCACGTCCTTTCTTCCTATCGCCTATGTATGGTTTTGTTACTCAGTTTCATCATGTCATAGCTGAAACTAGATTGTAAGCTCTGTGGGCATTTTTATCTGTACTTGAGGGTGCTATAAAATAATATTACCAGGCAATGTTGGTGAGAGATAATTATTTCCCTCAGGATGTTCTGTTCTCCTTTCTATTCCCCATTCTTATACTCCTTCATAGTCTGAGTGCTTTCCAGTAGTGCATTAAGTAATGTGACTGATGTCTGTAATGTGTGGTTCTTTTTTCTGTCATCCCCCCCCCCAAGAGAAAATTAGTGTGTGCAGTTTAGTGTTTTGTGGTGATAGGGTTTAAAATAGAAATATTATTATATGTCCATGCTCCTCTGTGTTTATCTTAGAGGAGGCAGGTCAAATAAGTGTGCCTTGGAGAGAAAGGAGATGAGGTTTGGAATGGTCCTTAGTTTATTCCATAATCTGGAACCAGATCCCAAGAAAATTCTGTCGCCTGCACAAACCAGATTCATAACAAGAGTGAACAGTTCCATTGCTCCTAAGGAGTAGAGTTCTCAACCACAGTCCTCATTTTGGAGTGTTAATCGATCTTTAGGTCTTCTGGGCAAAGACCATTGAGCACCTTGAGGATAAAGACTGAGACCAGGAACTTGATTTGATATTCTATCCCAGAGTAGAGAAAGGAGAACAAGTGTGACATGCTCATGGTAGCCTGGATTGCAAGCCTCTTCTTGCATCTGAAGAAGTGAGGTTCTTACCCACGAAAGCTTATGCTCCCAATACTTCTGTTAGTCTTAAAGGTGCCACAGGACCCTCTGTTGCTTTGTACTAGTTAGAATTTCTTAAGAGCTGATGGTTTCATGCCCAAGTAGATTGCACTGTTGTAGTTCACATGGGAAGTGACAAAGGGTGCATAACTGAGGCCAAGTCATCCATCTGCCAGGATGGGATGGAGGCCCTAGCCAACCAAAGATGGTAGAAAGCGTCACTTGTGTATGCTGCTATGTGAGAGCTCTGTGTCAGCAAGGAATCCAGGAGCCTCCTAACGTATGGAACGAATTGACCAGTTGCTGGCATGAACATGGAACCAAAGGAGATTGCATAGGTACTGCAAACTCCTCAGAATTCCTTCCTTGTTGGCAGCATCACCTCTGCCTTTGCGTTCAGCTTCAACCAGCTGTTCTTCATCCAGGAGTTGACCTTGGCTAAGCATTGTGCTATCTCAATGCAGGTCTAAGACAGAAACATTTGCTGATATAATGTCAGTTAGGGATGTGATTTTTTTATTTTAAACAATATTTTTATACCAGCAAAAGCCCTAGTATAGATCCAGTTATCCAGCAAAAATGTGTTTTTGCTAGTAGCTAGCTTATTTAGTTTAGGAAATTGGTATAAGCCATTGTCTCTCAATCTTTCCTGACAACTGTACCCCTTTCAGGAGTCTGATTTGTCTTGCATACCCCCAAGTTTCACCTCACATGAAAACTACTTGCTTACACAATGAGAACTAAAAATGCAAAAGTGTCACAGCACACTAGTATTGAAAAATTGCTTATTTTCTCATTTTTATCAATTGGAATATAAATATTGTACTTACATTTCAGTGTAGAGTATATAGAGCAGTATAAACAAGTCATTGTCTCTATGAAATTTTAGTTTGTACTGACTTTGCTAATGCTTTTTATGCAGCCTATTGCAAAACTAGGCAGATATATAGATGGGTTGATGTACTCCCTGGAAGACCTCTGTGTACCCCCAGAGATACGTGTATCCCTGATTGAGAACCATTGGTATAAGCCATCTGCAAGCAAAAGCACATTTTTTTTGCCCATTAGAACAGCGTTTCTCAAACTGAGGGGGGTCTCGACCCCAAAGGGGGTCATAAGACTGTTGTAGGGGGGTTGCAAAACTGGTTGCTGCTGGCTGAGCAGCCTGCTGTGAAGGCAGCATTGCCGCCAGCAGCAGCAGCAGAGAAGTAGGGGTGGCAATACCATACCATGCCACCCTTCTTTCTCCGATGCTGCTGGCGGGCGGTGCTGTTTTCAGAGCTAAGCACCTGGGCAGCAGCCTCTGCCCTCCGCTCTGCCTTCACAGCTAGGTATTCCATGACAACAAGGCCATATTGATTTTGTCACTTCCCTAAGCAACAGCCTTGTTGTCATGGAATGTGGTCTATCACTTTTGTAGTTTATTGTTGAAGTTGGACAGCCTTCACTCTAACAGCAGGAAAAAATAGGTAGCAAAAATAAAAAATATACAGTATTGTAATTTCTGAAATAAGCAAATTAATTTTGTTAAAACAATTGATCGTTGTACGTGGCATGAAGAGGGGAGCTGAAGCCAACCTAGATGGTGGAGAACAGGAGTCATAACTGCAGTAAAACAACCCAACCCCCCCTTTCACCCCACCTCCCAAATACTGCAGTTCTTATTTGGCATTTGGGTTTATTTACACTGGCTCAGAAGACAATCCAAGTCCCCAGTGTGTTCTGTGCAGTGAAATTTTGGTCAATAACAGCCTAAAACCAAATAAACTCCGGTGACATTTACAAACAAAACACCCTACACATGTGGAGATGTCTGTGGAATTTTTGGAAAGAAAACTTCATGAACTTGAGCAACAAAAACTGTTATACATAAATGAGAAACTATGACTGCCAAAACCCTGTGTGAATGCATCCGACGAAGTGGGCATTCACCCACGAAAGCTTATGCTCCAATACATCTGTTAGTCTTAAAGGTGCCACAGGACTCTCTGTTGCTTTTTACAAAACCCTGGAGGTGTCTTATGCTGTTTCACTTTTAATCTCCAGGCAAAAAAGCCTCACAACATTGCTGAATCTCTCATTCTTCCCACAGCTAAACAAATGTGTGAGATTATTCATTGGCAAAGATGCTGCTGCTCATATGAGCTCAAACGATACAGTGAGTTGTTGTATTGAGAATATGTCCAATGACATGCAACAGCAAGTGGTGGAAAGGGTTAAAAAGAGCAAGTTCTTTACATATTGATGAATCCACCAATGTTTCAGGAGCAGCACAGTTACTGATCTACATTCGCTACATTTGGGAAACACAGTAAAAGAAGACTTTCTTTTCTGCAAAGCACTGCCAACATATATGAGGGGAGAGGAAATATTTAAGATCCTTCACACCTTTATAATGGGGGAACACATTAACTGGAACAGCTGTGTAGCTTTCGCAGCATCAGTGCAGATCGCTGTGTCTGGTACCAAGAGTGGGCTTGTTGGCAGACTTAAAGAAGTGGCCCCAGAAGCCCAATGGACACACTGCATGATCCACAGGGAACCTCTGGCTGGCAGGAACGTGGATCCTTATGTTAAATCAATTTTGAGTCAAGCTGTAGCAATCGTTAATTTTATTAAAGCAAAGCTGCTGAATTCCTGACTTTTTAACAGTCTCTGTGGAGAAATGGTATTGGAGAATCAGCACTTTTTACTACACACAGAGGCTCACCGGCTGTCACGGGGAAGAGTTCTAACCCGTCTCTTTAAATTCAGAGATTAGGTGCATTTGTTTCTGATTGAAGTGGATTCTACCCTGAAGAAGCATTTAAGTGACATCAAATGGTTGGCAGCACTCTCATATCTAGCAAATATTTTGGTGTTTAAATTCATTGAATGAGTCACTACAAGGAAGAAAAACAAACATTCTCAAACTCAACGACAAAATTCATGCCTTTACTAAAAAACTTGATCTTTGGCAATTACAAGTTAACAAAAATTTTCAAATGTTTTGTACACTGAATGATCTCCTGGAAATTTCATCCAGTGATGTCACTGTTGGAGATATAAAAGAGCACGTAGCTGAACACCTCTCTACACTGAACAGGTAGTTGCTGCTTGGCATTGGGTGCTACACACCTGAGGTGACAAGGCATCCCCATAGATCCGTACTTTGATGACTAGTTTCCAAAAGCACCATTTCCCTAAGGGATCCAGCGGGTCCTTCAGACAGCATTTGCCTTTTTTCCCATTTGTAGGGCCAAGTCTAAATCTGGAGAAGGCCTTGTGTTTGCTCCAAGTCCGAGGGTGGAATTCATAGGAGCTGTCCTGGACTCTGTCACACGGCAAGGCTTCTCCCCAGCTTCCAGACACGCACTGCCTCGCCCAGTCTCCTTTAAATAGGTTTATGTTTTTCGAACATAAACAAACCAAACACAAAGAGCTGCTCAGCTCCCCCTTCTCAGCTAGCTCCCTTCTCCTTCTGTAGCACTGGTCCCAGGGCTGCCTTGCTGAGCTCCTGGACCCCACCATAGGAATTAGTTCTACTCTGTTGCTGCTCTCTTCAGGCACAGCCTGTCCTAATGACTCCCTCCTTCCTGCCCCTGACAGGACATTAAAGCCCCAGGTGTAGCCAGGCCCCCTCTAATTGGTCAATTCTCTCTCCAGGATTGAGCATTGCTGTTTCTCTTTCTCAGCCTCCACCTGAACCCAGGCTAACTCTTGTTCCATACCTACAAACTGCTAAATAATCTTCCCTCCTCCAGCTTTTGTTGAGTCCTCTTAAGCTGCTCCCGCAAGCCTTGGGGATGTTTCGGGAGCTCTCTCGGCCCTCTTTGCTCTTGGCTCTGCCAATGTATCATGAAGGGGCAATAGTCTCTCCAGAGTCAGGACTGACTACTTTACCCAGGGGTGCGTCTTCGCTGCAAAGTTAAATGCTGTTACCTACACTCAAGTTAGGCTACCCTGGGTGACAGCAGCAGCACTGTGAAATGACACTCCAGCTGCTGGGTCCAGATCAGGGCTGCACTCACTCACTCAGGTGAGGCACTAAGACCTCGGGGCATATCCCAGGGTTCTTAGAGCTGCAGCAAGCTGAGCCACTCTACGAATTCTGTGGGAGAACTCGTCTGTCATTGCTGAGTGCACATGGGGAATTCTGGGAAGGATTCGCAGTACTCGAGCGGTGTCTGTCCACTTGGCAGGGTGGTCATGCTGCAGCTGACGAGTTGTGCTATGCAAGCTTCAGCCTCTACCTCCTGGCAGGCCAGCCAACTTGAGGGAAATGCACCACATCACTCAATGCAAGCAGTTGTGTGTGTGAAAGAGAACAGAGTCAGGGGCAAAGCTATGAAGACAAGCTGTGGTAGGGGCTAGTTATAAGGCTGATTTTTGACACCCTTCCACCATATAACTGTTTTTAAATGTCCAGTTAGCCCCACTGACAACCAGGACAGGTTCTGAAAAACAGGCGTAAATGGAATAATTTTTCTTTATTTAAAAAGCCTTTAAAAGAGCTTATTTTAAAATTTATTGCAAAATGTCTAGTTTATTTATGTCCCTCTATCTGCCTGATGAAATCCCATTACATCACAAATTGAAACCAATACTAGATTTTTAGACTGGGTTGTGCAACAGGTTGTTTTCAAGAGTAATATTAATCATGTTTAAGATACTGCCATTAATCAAAAATTAGATCCAAGTCTCTGTTGTAGGCTGGGATGGAGAAAAATGAACCAGTGGTGAATGCATTGTACTGTGGCCAGCAGGGTGCAGGGAGAGAATGAGTGAAGGCAGTTTTATTCATACTGAAATTATAAAGGCTGCTGGACAGTATTGGGCGGTGCTAGTCAGGGTCTCTTACATAATGTGGGGGCAAGTAACAGCTACTTCCAGGGCAAAGGTAAATGTGGCAAAGACTGAAGAAGCTGTGGTAGGGGGTAGGTGCTCTGCTGCACACCTAAGCTCTGTCACAGGAGAGTGTGGAAATCTGCAAGGTAGTCCCCTCCTCCAGCAAGTTCTCTGGTACTGCTGGTCAGCTGTGCCCCACACTCCTTGCCAGCCACAGCACATTCCCTCTTTTCCCCCACCATTGCCTACAGTCTGCAGGAGCCTGGCATGGAGCACTCAGGAGAGAAATGCATATTGGTTCATTAACCACTGGAATAATTTACATAGGGATATGGTGGACTCTGTTACTTGGAGTCTTTAAATCCAGGTTGGATGTCTTTCTAAGAGCTACGCTCTAGCTCAACCAGAAGTTATGGCCTTGATGAAGGAACCACTTGGTGAAATTCTGTGGTCTATGTTCTGCAGAATTAGATGGAATAGAACAGGGGTTCTCACATTTCTTTGCACCACGATTCCCTTCTGACAACAAATATTACTACACGACCCCTAAAGGGGACCAAAGGCTGAACTCGCTTGAGCCCTGCTGCCCTGGGCGGGGGGCCAAAGACAAAGCCTGAGCCCCGCTGCCCCAGGCAGGGCAGCCAGAGCCGAAGTTCAAGTCCCGCCACCCAGGGGCTCAGGCTTCAGCTTTGGCCCCAGCCCCAAGAAGCCTAATGCCAGCCCTGGTGACCCCATTAAAATGGGATTGCGACCCACTCTGGGGTCCCGACCCACAGTTTGAGAACCGCTGGACTAGACGATCCAAATGGTCCCTTAAAATCTTTTAATCTAGTTACTTGGAACCTTTGGCTGACAAATCAGCAACACCTTATTGAACTCACTTCAATGTGTCGGGTGAATTATGAACAATTCATTTGCACTTAACCAAAAGTGTATGCTGCATTGGTTGTCATAAGTGACATGGCGCTGTGTACATAGGCGCCGACTTCTGCTCTCGCCGGTGGGTGCTTGACCCCACACTGTCCCTGGCCCCACCCCAACTCGACTCCTGCCCCGCCCCCTCTTGCCCCCGCCCCGCCCCCATTCCAACCCCTTCCCCAACTCCATCCCCTCCTGCCCCTATTCCGACTCCTTACCCAAATCCCTGTCCCGGCACCGCCTCTTCCCTGCTTCCTCCCCTGAGCGCGCCATGTTCCCACTCCTCCTCCTCCCTCCCAGCATGCCACCAAACAGCAGGTAGGCGGAGGGGTGGGGACGCGGCCTGCTCAGGGGAGGAGGTGGAGGAGGAGGTGGGGCATGGGCGGGGGGAGATCTTGGCTGCCAGTGGGTGCAGAGCATCCACTAATTTTTCCCCCTGGGTGCTCCAGCCCTGGAACACCCACAGAGTCGGTGCCTATGGCTGTGTAGTAGTTTCAGCCACAACTACAAAGATACTGATGTCATGTGTTGCTTGTAGGCTATGCATGTCAGGGACAGATTCTTCCTATGACAATGGCAAAAGCTACGGGCGCATTATAGGAAGTCTCTTGTCTCTCTTTAGTGAGGTTGCAACCAGGCTTCCAAGTCAAGGCTGATTTATCATCTTGAATTAATTTAGGGAAGTCCTCAGGTCAGGTCCCCTCTGGCCTTATGATTTATGAATCTATGCTTGTAACTTGGAAAAACAGCTTCATATTTTCTAAATGCTAAAGTTAACTCTCAAGGGGAAGTGGATTTTTCCCTTCTGATAATATGAATGAAATTGAACATATTCATTCCAGTAGGAGAGATTATAAAATAGTTTCTGCTGCATTTTGAAGTGTCTCTGATATTTTCTGTGTTGCACTATATCTATTGAAAGCTGAGTAAAGCCAGACCTTGGGAATCCCTTGGTAAATAATTTTCAGCATAGTCTTGAAACAGTCATGATTTATTAACACCGGGGTAGCTCCCTCAGTACCCCGTTAGGAGTGGGGTCTGGTTGTTCTGGGTGCTATATAGATATACAAGTAGTAGTAGTGGCTGCCTGCAAAGAACGTGCAATCTAAAGAAAAGATGTAACAAATGAATGTGACAAACAGGAAGAGGGTTGGGGGAAAGAAAGGATGATAGGATAGCAGTATTGAGGCCTCTCGTTAGCTGCGTGCTCAACTTGATGGTTCTAAATCCTTTGCAAGTTTAAATAAATAAATGTCAGCTATCCCCAACTGATATTCAAGCTGCCATTGTTAGTTGGTGGATTTCTTCTGTGCATCACAGCAGAGTTGGTATGGAGGAGGGCTTAGAAGAATGCTAGTTTTCAAACAAAAATATATTTTCTAGGGCTGTCAATTAATCGCAGTTAACTCACATGATTAACTCAAAAAGATTAATCGCCATTAAAAATTAATCGTGATTTATTGCACTGTTAAACAATAGAATATCAATTAAAATGTATTAAATATTTTTGGATGTTTTTCTACCTTTTCAAATATATTGATTTCAATTACAACACAGAATAGAAAGTGTACAGTGCTCGCTTTATATTTATTTTTATTATATATGCCCTGTAAAAATGATAAAAGAAATAGTATTTTTCAGTTCACCTCATATAAGTACTGTAGTGTAATCTATTTATCATGAAAGCATAACTTACAAATGTAGATTTTTTTTGTTACATAACTGCACTCAAAACAAAGTAAAACTTTAGAGCCTACAAGTCCACCAAGTCCTACTTCTTGTTCAGCCAATCGCTAAGACAAACACGTTTGTTCACATTTACGGGAGATACTGCTTCCTGTTTTTTATTTACAATGTCACCTGAAAAAGAGGACAGATATTAGCATGGCACTTTTGTAGCCGGTGTTGCAAGGTATTTATGTGCCAGATATGCTAAACATTCGTATGCACCTTCATGCTTCGGCCATCATTCCAGAGGACATGCTTCCATGCCGATGATGCTCGTTAAAAAAAATGTGTTAATTAAATTTGTGATTGAACTCCTTGGGGGAGAATTGTATGTCTCCTGTTCTGTTTCACCCACATTTTGCCATATATTTCATATTATAGCAGTCTTGGATGATGAACCAGCACATGTTCGTTTTAAGAACACTTTCACTGCAGATTTCACAAAATGTAAAGAAGGTACCAATGTGAGATTTCTAAAAATAGCTTCACCACTTGAATCTGAAGTGCTGTCCAAAATGAGAGTGATGAGGTGTGGAGTATGCTTTCAGAAGTCTTAAAAGAGCAACACTCAGATGTTGAAACTACAGAACTCGAACCACCAAAAACTAAAATCAACCTTCTGCTGGTGGCTTCTGACTCAGATGATGAAAATGAGCATGCGTTGGTCCACTCTGCTTTGGATCATTATTGAGCAGAACCCGACATCGGCATGGACACATGTGCTCGGGAATGGTGATTGAAGCATGAAGGGACATATGAATCTTTAGCACATCTGGCATGTAAATATCTTGCGACGCCGGTTACAACAGTGCCATATGAACGCCTGTTTTCACTTTCAGGTGACATTGTAAACAAGACGTGGGCAGCATTATCTCCTGCAAATTGTAACCAAACTTGTTTGTCTGAGTGATTGATTGGCTGAAGTAGGACTGAGTGGACGTGTAGGCTCTAAAGTTTTAAATTGTTTTATTTTTGAATGCAGTTATTTTTTGTACATAATTCTACATTTGTAAGTTCAACTTTCATGATAAAGAGATTGCATTACAATAGTTGTGTTAGGTGAATTGCAAAATACTATTTCTTTTGTTTTTTATAGTACAAATACATCTAATAAAAATAAATATAAAGTGAGCACTGTACTGTGTTGTAATTGAAATCAATATATTTGAAAATGTAGAAAACATCTAAAAATATTTAAATAAGTGGTATTCTAGTATTATCACGATTAATCATGATTATTTTTTTAATTGTGCGATTAATCATGATTTTTTTAATCACTTGACAGCCCTAATATTGTCATAATTAACATTAAAAAAATAGCAGTGTGTCTCCATCATCAAAGCTGACAGAGAGAAAAGCATGCCGATGGATAATATTTTCAGCATCAAAGCCCGTATAAAATGAGTCCCCCTTCTTGCTAGAGAATAATCTACCTGTGAACAACTTTTACATGGAAAGTGTTATACAAGGATCATTTTGGACCTACTGTCCTCTTCACAGGAAAAAAATACACATTCCAGTTGGCTGGAGAAGGGAGATTTTCTAGGAGAATTGACTCCTGAAAATTTTGAACTTCAACACAATAATATGTGTCCTGACGGTCCGAGTTCTTCTCTAGCTAATCAAGAGTAGGGTCCCTGCTCTACATCCCCCTCCCTTCTGACTAAGTCATGTGATGCTTCTCAAATCCTCGAAGGAAACTACACACCGTATAAGCTCAGCAGACCCAGTCCATACGATACTTCTGAGTTGTTTTGGGGCATGTGATGTTATAAACAGAAGGTTTTTTATCACATGTGGAATTATGCCCATAAAGGCCATCACCTGTGTCTTGGTCGGGTTAGCACAAAGCAGGTTCTTATTGTAATAAATTAAGAGGTTGCTCAGTGTATGTCATCTGTTCTCGAGAGCAGCAAAATCCTTCTCCTGTGACGTAATGCATAGATCATCAGCAAATATAAAGCTCCGCGTATTGCTCTGTATGGGCTGGTGATTGGTATATCTGTTGAAGAGGATTGGTTCCAACACACTGCCCTGTGAGAGGTCATTTCATTGTTGTCTCCAGTGGGTCTGTTTTTTGCACAGTTTTACGTAAAAACATCTGTTCTCCAGTTCTCCAGAAGAGATTGGATGAGCTGCACTAGGCAGTCATTGTGTGTCATATTGTAGACTTTGGCAAGCAAGTTTTGGTGGTTGACTGTATTGTATGCCACTGATAGATCTAGGAACATAGTGCCTGTTATCATCCCTCTCTCAAGTCCATCTTCTCTGTGCTGAGTGATATTTAATATTTGGCCAGTACAGGACTTGCCTGATCTAAATCTAGCATGTTCGGTATTAGATGCTGTTCGATATGAGGTGAGAGGCGATAAAGAATTAGAAGAACCAGCTTCGCGTCAACAAGACATAGGTGACGGCCTTTCACCTACACCAACGAGAAGCCAAGCGGAAACTAAACGTCACCTGGGATGGAATCCCACTGGCTCATCCCCCAAACCCCGTCTACCTGGGGGTGACATTGAACTGGACACTTTTCCTCAAAGTACATGTAGAGAAGATAAAAGGGAAAGTTAGCACCCATCAACAACATTCTCTGAAAATTGATCACCTCCGTTACTTTGCGAACCACTGCTATTGCCTTGTGCTACTCCTTAGCAAAGTATGCATATCCAATATGGAAACAGTCTGTCCATGCTAAGAAACTAGACTCTGTTCTAACCAACAGTTGTCCTGGAATAACAGGATATCTAAAGCCAACACCAAAGGATAACCTGTATTTACTGGCTGGCATTGCACCACTTGATCTCAGGAGGAAGGTAGCAAGCCAAAGGGAAAGATCATGGCAGATGGAAGATCCAAGGCATCCATTATATGGTCATATAGGAGTACTCAAACTCCTTAAATCGTGAAAGAGTTTTATAACCAGTATTATGCCTTTGGATACGAAAGCTGGCAAGGCACAACTGAGGTTATGGAAGGAAAGACTATGTGCAGTCAGACGCACTGAAATAGATGTGGAACCCGAGAAAGACCTTCCCAGAGGGGACCACACCGACTGGTCGATGCGACAATGCCTTAACCACCTATGCAAGCAAACTGGTAGATCAAAGACTAATATGATCAAATGGGGCTACTCTAATGACACGAATATATGAGAGTGCGGTGCAGACCATGGACCACCTGCTTGTTTGCCGACTCTTTGGGGAGACCTGTATGAAGGAGAACCTCGCTGCAGCGATGGAAAGAGCATCGCTTGTCCATAGTTCTGGTAAAACATCTAGTTTGTGACAAGGATATGGGAAGAAGAAGATGCCCATAAATCTTTATGGGCTGGAAATAGCTCAGTACATATAGTTTTATGCACATAACACTTCATACAGTGAAAATACTCCAACACGTAAAAACTTATGCAAAGAAATACTTAAAAAATAAAAGATTAACTAACTGGTGCTGTTAGGGTAAATTTGTAGGCCCAGTTATCACAACTGTAATCTCAATTGTAAACAGTGAGTGAAAGTTCACAAAATGTCACAAGAATCTATAACAACAAATGTTGATGAGGAAAAAGTGTAAAAAGGAGACAGAAAAGAATGAATTAGTACAAATGAAAAAGGCCTACTGAAATAAATAAAGGACTGTGTTAAGGTGATGCCTGGTAAACAAGAAAAGTGTGTGACTGAAAATTAATGAACCAAAATTGGTGTATCAGAAATTAGATCTAATTGGTGAACAAAATAATGAGGGGATGGGCTATTCTTCCCATCACTCCCTTTGGAGTCCTAAGAGAAAAGACTTTGGAGTAAATCAAAATCAAGACGAGAAACAACTGCAACTCTGGCTAACTAAAAGTTGGGAAAACAGGAAGGAGTGAGCTTCATGGCTGCCACCCCCACAGTCTCCTGGGGCCCTGGGATCTACTGTTACATTGTTGGGCCTTTGTCCTCCTTATCCTGAGATGTCCTGATCAGACCTGGCCAGACCCAGATGCCATTGCCACCTTCACTGACTTTGATTGAATCCCAAACATGACTTTGTCTTCTCTTCCTCCCCCATCTTGCCTCCCCCACACATTATTGTGTGTTTTCTTTCCCCACCTTATTTTTCTTTTTCCTATTCCTCCCCTTTTGCCTTCTGTATAGTTTGCAACACTGCAGTAAGCCTGTAACCAGAAAGAGACAGCCAGATGCAGTGCCCTAAACAGCCTGATAGTGGGAAAAGTTTGCCGGGTCTTGGAGTGGCTGATAGAATCATGTGCTTGGCCTGAGTTTCTCCAGCAGAGAGTTTGTTGTGAGTGAGAGTCAATGCCAGAGACAGAAACTGTGTTTTCTGTCTTTGCTGTTCATTTCTCTTCCCTTTTGTGTGTTTTTTGTCTTGTTCGGTCTTTAGGAAATGGGATTGGCCTTTAACAATGGCAGTGACAGCAACTCCAGCCCATCTGAGGGCAGGGGACTGGACTCAATGACCTCTCGAGGTCCCTTCCAGTCCTAGAGTCTATGCATCTCAACTAATTCTTCTCTTTTCCCCAAGGAAGATGGTTATTACCATCTTTAATACCATCTGAAGCATCCCCGCTGTTTGGCCTCACTATCACTCTTGGAAAGACACAGGTCTTTTTACAACCAGCATCTCATTCCAATGCCCCAGTACCAGCCATCTTCATCCAAGGCACACAGCTGAAAAATGTGGATCAGTTCAAGTATTTGGACAGCACCATCTTGAGTGATGATTCCCTTGATAAGGAAATTTCCTCAAGAATTAGTAAAGCCAGCCAGGCCCTTGGCCAACTCTGAACAAAAGTCCCTAGCCAACACAACATTCGTCTCTCCACCAAATTGAAGATCTACAGTGCAGTGGTTCTAACATCTCTCTGTATGGATCTGAGACATGGACTCTTTATAGACAGCGCATTAAACAGCTTGTGCAATTTCCTCCACTCAATAATGACCATTTGCTGGCAGGATAGAGTGATCAATATTAAAATCCTTGAAAGAGCAAACACAACCAGAATTGAGGAAATGCTACTGAGAGCACAACTTAGGTGGACCGAACATGTTATCAGAATAGAAGACCACCATCTCCCAAAACAGATCTTGTATGGGGAGCTGAGGAAGGGCAAAAGAAAGAAGGGTCATCAGTATAAGCGCTTCAAAGATAACCTGAAGAGCTGGCGTACAGTGGGCTGGCATCAATCTTAAAGAACTGTAGCAAATGGCTCAGAACAGGACTCACTTGACAGTCTCTGACAAGATCAGCATGCCACAGGTTTGAGCAGGATCGAGGAAATCATCTCTACGCTGCATGTGAAAGGCACCACAGAACTGCATCATCAAACATCATAGATACAGACTTCCCATGCCCTCAGTGCGGCCGACTCTGTGCATCAGGGTTCAGACTTCAGAGTCATATGCGTAGCCATAGATGAGAACTGAGACAATATCATCATCATCGTCAGCGATGGACTACCAACATGACTTGAATGACTGTCAGATTCGGGGTGTATGTGTGTGTGTTCCTTTTAAACACTTTGCCCAGCCAGTGGGAACAAAAGATGTTGTTAAAACAAAAGCCTTATTTAATAACTTTACATTTCATATGTTTTATTGTTTATCCTTCTTTTTCTGTATCTTTAATAAAAAGTTTAAAAAAGATGTTTAAAATTGTGCTTGCCATGGTACTAAGCAGGCTGAAGTTTCTGTATGCTAAACCTCGAACTTTGGGCAGTAACAGGGTTGTTAACATCTTTTTCTCTTTGGGCCCATATATTCCATCTACATTAATACAACAAATCTTGGAATCTATGAGTATGGTGAAAACATTATCTAGTATCTGTGGATGCTGATTGTCATGTTCTGATTTGGCCTTTTTGATGTGGTTGCACCCATGCACCAGTTCCCACTGGTATGTAGCTGGGACTTCATCACAAAAAAAAACGAATACCCCTATGCACATTGTGTTAAGTGTCTTAAAACCATAGGAGAGAGAATCTATTTCCAACCTATATCCTATGTTATCCCTTTTGCTAGAATGGATGCGGTAGGTCTCCCCCATCCTGCAACATTCCAGCCAATCCTGTAACTGCTCCTCACTCCTGCTTCACCCTCCCACTTCCAGCCCTTCTCTTCCCCTTTCTGCTGCTCAGGACTCCCAGGCTCACCAAAATGTGGGTGTTTGGGTCCAGAAACTGATGATGAGTTTTAAGTCAGCGCCTAGTTCAGCTTCCTACTGTCAAGGGATCTTGAAACAGTGCAGCTGCTGCTGTCTGCAGCTGGGCTGGGAGAGGCGGTGAAGTGTCCCTTTGCTATCTCCCTGGGGAAGAAGGGGATATATAGCGTCATGCAGAGCTGGGAGGAGGGAATATGACTGAACTCGAAGGGAGACGGCTCATTAAAAGGGAAAGTGATGCGACCAACTACTAGATACCATTGGGGTGAAGGAATGGGCATGGGGACTTCTACCGAACTGCCCAGGAGACACCTGTGGTCAGCTAGAGGGAACTGAGGAGAAAGGTATTTCATTATGTTTCTCAGACGTTCCTCTTCTCTTTCCTGGGTGGGTGGGTACTTCAGAATGCCCTCTGACAATGGCAGCCCAGCTGGAGCACAGTGCCGAGGTGATCAAAGCGCTGAAGAATGGAGGAGCCCATCTGGATTTCAGGACTCGGGAGGGAATGACAGCTCTTCATAAGGCCATCCGGTGCCGGAACCACATTGCCCTGATGGTGAGTCCTGGGGAAGGTGAGATGTGCTGGCAAGGCCACCTGGCCCTGAAGGGGTCAGACTGGGAAGGGGAGATCTGGGGCACTGCTGTCCCTTCCACTTTCCTACTACTCCCAAGATATATGCTGCCCTCTCCTTAAGTTACCCTGCTTTCCTGCCATCCCCCTTCCCTCCTTTGTGTATGGTCTGGGTAGAACCTAAGCTCTCTGCAGCCAGGATATTGTCTTCAGACCTCTCTGGAACACATAGTGCACAGCTGTTTATAACTAATTGTAAGGTGGTTACGTGAGCTCTGGGATGGAGTGAGTCCTGCACTCTGCTAGGGCTAGAGACATCTATCCCCTCCCTTCCCCTGCAGGTTTTGTACTGTCTTGTTCTTGATCTTTGTAACATTCAGACCCCAGAGAAATCCCCAGTGAATCTTGCACTCTTCCTGCAGACACTCTTAGACCTGGGTGCCTCCCCGGATTACAAGGACAGCCGAGGATTAACTCCTTTGTACCACAGTGCCATGGTTGGAGGGGACCCATACTGCTGCGAGCTTCTGCTTCATGACTATGCCAAGGTGGGCTGTGTAGATGAGAATGGCTGGCAAGAAATCCACCAGGTGAGTCTAGAAGAGTGGCATGATGGAAGCCACTTAGATTAGAGCCTTATATTTTATGGTTGTCCATGTGAATGTATTCTTAAAATAGGTTATGGTTTAGGCACCCCCACAATAAATGCTTTTCTGTTGTCAGTGGTTTGGGTTTTCCCCAAAGGAGAGTTCTCCCCATACCCAGGCATTTCTGACAGCCAGGACACTCATCTCTGAGGACAGCCAGGATACCAATCGCTAGCATGGGAAACAAGATGCTTTTTACTGAATTAGTCAGTACAGAGATGCATCCATCCTGTGGTCTTCATTGCAGCTCTTTGCAGTTGCCCCTGACGCTCAGTCTGGAATCATTATATAGACCCGAGTTAGAAGGGAGAAACTACTCAGTAACCTAGAGATTCTGGCTTTCTGTCGTCGTCCTTCCCCTTCTGTATCTTAGGGCTTGTCTTCACTAGGAAATTACACTGTTAGAATAGATGGGGTTTATCCAGGAGCAGCTGATGCAACATTGACCGCTCTGGATACAAAGTTGTGGTCAGTTTTGTGTTAGTTAACATGACTCCTCAAGGACATGTTCTACCTCGATGTACGTTCTCTATACATCTGTGTATTGACTAATTACACCTCTACCCTGATATAACGCGACCCAATATAACACAGATTCGGATATAATGCGGTAAGGCAGTGCTCCTGGGGGCAGGGCTGCGCGCTCCGGTGGATCAAAGCAAGTGCAATATAATGCAGTTTCATCTATAACGCGGTAAGATTTTTTGGCTCCCAAGGACAGTGTTTTATTGGGGTAGAGGTGTACTTCTCGTGTCTTGTAAGCAAGACATGAGAAGTAAGTCTTCTGTTCTGCTGCACACTGATTAGGCCTCAGTATAGTGTGGAGTATAGTGTCCAGTTCTGGGTGCCATATTTCAGGAAAGAGGTGAACATGTTGGAAAAAGTCAAGAGAAGAGCAACAAAAATGATTAAATGTCTAGAAAACGTGACTTATGAAGGAAGATTGAAGGAATTGGGTGTGTTTAGTCTGGAGAAGAGAAGACTGATGGGGGAACATAACAGTTTTCAAGTACATAAAAGGTTGTTACAAGGAGGAGGGGAAAAAATTGTTCTTGTTAACCTCTGAGAATAGGACAAAAAGCAATGGGCTTAAATTGTAGCAAGGCAGTTTAGGTTGGACATTAGAAATAAATTGCCTAGAGAGGTTGTAGAATCTCCATCATTGGAAGTTTTTAAAAGCAAATTAGACAAACACCTGTCAGGGATGGTCTAGATAATAGTCCTGCCATAACATGCAAGGGACTGGACTAGATGACATCTTAAGGTTCCTTCGATTCTATGATTCTGTGATGTAATGGTTTAGTGAAGATAAGACCACAGGAGGATGGGTTTGACTTTCGCTACAGGGTGAAAGGCATTTGTTAAAGTCTGAAAGGTGTTTTAGAACAGAATAGCTATGATTTGCTTGGCCTGGCATGTTCTGTACCCTGCCATGTGGCTGTATTCACAAGCCATTTCCAAATTACTTTCAAATCTGTGTGAATGGGTCCAAAACTTTTTTGTTCTTCCTTATCGTCTTTCTCTTTCTCTGTTTCTTTTTGAGTAGGCGTGTCGCTATGGCCATGTGCAGCACCTGGAGCATCTTCTCTTCTATGGAGCTGACATGACTTCACAGAATGCCTCAGGAAACACGGCGCTCCATATCTGCGCTCTATATAATCAGGTGAGGAGAGAGGCCTGAGGCACATGGCATCAGAACAGGGGATACACGACTGTAGTCACCAGGGCAGGGGGCACACAGACCAACAGGGAGGGGACATGGGGATAGAGAATACATAGGCTTGGGTATATCCTCTTGCTGTTACTCCTAAACCTAGAGTTGGAAACGAGCTGTTGGGTCCAATTTAGTTCTCTGTCCTTGGCCAATGCAGGATTGACCCGTTTGTACACGTTATCCAGTCTAATTTGAAATTCCCCAAGGGATAGATCTCTCAGCTCTTCCCTTGGGGAGATGATTCCGCTGTCTAATACAGACCATTGCCAAGGAATGTTTCCTGATATTCTGTCTGACTTTTTCCTTAACTGCTCATAGTTAAACCCCTGGTATGCCAAACGAATGGTGAAAGAGCGGCAGGAGTAGAGGCCTCCATCATAAAGCAGGAAGGGATAGTTCCTTTCTTAACAGCGCTGGTGTCACCACATTTGGAATATTATATTCAGTTTAGAGGCCCTCAGTACCAGAAAGATACGATAAACTAAAGAAAATCTATAGAATAGGAAGTGAACTGCTTGGAGGATTGGAGGGACTTCATTCTCTGGAGAGATGATACAGAGTTTCAATCTTTTAGTTTGTCAAAAAGTTGTGAGGAAACTAGGGCTGTCGATTAATCGCAGTTAACTCACGCGATTAACTCAAAAAACTTAATCGTGATAAAAAAATTAAATACAATTAATCACAGTTTTAATCGCACTGTTAAAAAATAGAATACCAATTGAAATTTATTAAATATTTTGGATGTTTATCTACATTTTCATATATATTGTATTCTGTGTTGTAACTGAAATCAAAGCGTATATGATTTGACTACAAATATTTGCACTGTGAAAATGATAAAAGAAATAGTATTTTTCAATTCACCTCATACAAGTACTGTAGTGCAATCTCTTCATCGTGAAAGTGCAACTTACAAATGTAGATTTTTTGTTACATAACTGCATTCAAAAACAAAAAATGTAAAACTTCAGAGCCTACAAGTCCACTCAGTCCTACTTCTTGTTCAGCCAATCGCTAAGACAGACACGTTTGTTTACATTTACAGGAGATAATGCTGCCCTCTTCTTATTTGCAATGTCACCAGAAAGTGAGAACAGGCATTTGCATGGCACTTTTGTAGCTGTCATTGCAAGGTATTTATGTGCCAGATATGCTAAACAGTCGTATGCCCCTTTATGCTTCGGCCACCATTCCAGAGGACATACTTCCATGCTGATGACGCTTGTTAAAAAAAATGTGTTAATTAAATTTGTGACTGAACTCCTTGAGGGAGAATGTATGTCCCCTGCTCTGTTTTACCCTTATTTATTCTGCTATATATTTCATATTATAGCAGTCTCGGATGATGACCCAGTACATTTTAAGAACACTTTCACTGCAGATTTCACAAAATGTAAAGACGGTACCAATGTGAGATTTCTAAAGATAGCTATAGCACTCAACCCAAGGTTTAAGAATCTGAGGTGCCTTCCAAAATCTGAGAAGGATGAGGTGTGGAGCATGCTTTCAGAAGTCTTAAAAGAGCAACACTCCGATGCAGAAACTACAGAACCCGAACCGCCAAAAAATTAAAATCAACCTTCTGCTGGTGGCATCTGAGGCCTGGTCTACACTAGGCGTTTATGTCGAAGTTAGCGCCGTTACATCGAATTAACCCTGCACCCGTCCACACCGCGAAGGTATTTAGTTCGACATAGAGGTCTCTTTAATTCGACTTCTGTACTCCTCCCCGACGAGGGGAGTAGCGCTAAATTCGACATGGCCATGTCGAATTAGGCTAGGTGTGGATGGAAATCGACGCTAATAGCTCCAGGAGCTATCCCACAGTGCACCACTCTGTTGACGCTCTGGACAGCAGTAAGAGCTCGGATGTTCTGAACTGCCACACAGGAAAAGCCCCGGGAAAATTTGAATTTGAATTCCTTTTCCTGTCTGGCCAGTTTGAATCTCATTTCCTGTCTGGACATCGTGGCGAGCTCAGCAGCACTGGCAACGATGCAGAGCTCTCCAGCACTGATGGCAGTGCAATCTCAGAATAGAAAGAGGGCCCCAGCATGGACTGATCGGGAAGTCTTGGATCTCATCGCTGTGTGGGGCGATGAGTCCGTGCTTTCCGAGCTGCGATCCAAAAGACGGAATGCAAAGATCTATGAGAAGATCTCTAAAGACATGGCAGAGAGAGGATACAGCCGGGATGTAACGCAGTGCCGCGTGAAAATCAAGGAGCTGAGGCAAGGCTACCAGAAGACCAAAGAGGCAAACGGACGCTCCGGATCCCATCCCCAGACATCCCGTTTCTACGAGGCACTGCATTCCATCCTCGGTGCGGCCGCCACCACTACCCCACCACTGACTGTGGACTCTGAGGATGGGATAGTGTCCACGGCCGGATCCTCGGACATGTTAGCGGACGGGGAAGATGAGGAAGGAGATGAGGAGGACGAGGCAGTCGACAGCGCTCACAACGCTGATTTCCCCGACAGCCAGGATCTCTTCATCACCCTTACAGAGATCCCCTACCAACCCTCCCCAGCCGTTACCCCGGACACAGAATCTGGTGAAGGATCATCCAGTAAGTGTTGTAAACATCTAAACATTTATTTGTAACAGAACATGATTATTAACAATTTAAAAAATGGGTTTCTCATGATTAGTTTGATTAACTTAACGGTTCAGTCATGGGCAGTGCAACTATTTGAAAAAAATCTAGCAATGTCCGGTTTTGCATGATTGTCCTGCCCAAGCCGCTCTACTGTTTAGTCCCTGCTACTGCAGCTACAGTAAGATGCGGTCTATATGTCCGGGGATGGAGCAGAAATCCTCCTGGGACATCTCAAGGAAGCTCTCCTGCAGGTAATTTGAAATCCGCTGCATTAGGTTCTTGGGGAGAGCGGCCTTATTGGGTCCTCCGTAGTAGGACACGTTGCCGCGCCACGAGACTAGCAAGTACTCCGGAATCATTGCTTGGCACAGCATGGCGGCATACGGCCCTGGTCTTTGAAGGCTTTCCCGGAGCATTCTCTGTCTGTCGCTCTCAGAGATCCTCATGAGGGTGATGTCGCTCATGATGACCTGCTTTGAATGAGGTAGGGGAATGTTAGTGTTGGGACTGCTTTACCGTTCCTTTACAGAACTGTAACCGCTGGTTTGCAGCCACGCGGTGGAGGCGGGAGAGGGTCAGCCGAAAGGGATCGTTCCCGGGGACAGCCGCGAGGGTGTGGGACAGGAGCAGACTTCCTGCTTGCCGGATTGCTGGCAGCAGGGACCGACATTGATTTCAATGTGAAATGAGGCCATTGCTAATATTAAAGTTTTAAGCTGCCACGAATCTACGGCTTACCATGTCTGCGTGCAAGAGCAATTCCGTTGTCCTGACAGGGTTCTCAAAAGTGCTCTGCAAAACCCCAGACACTGAATGCGAAGGCCGAGAATTCGACCTTGTGCTGAGTGCGCATGTGATAGGTGCTGTGCATGGTCCTGTTCACAGAGAAAGACTATGTTCTTTGTTCACAACTACATTTATCTTTCTGAGGAATTCACTCCCTTTTTCCCATTCCCACAGCCCCATCTGCGACTGTCTCACAACCTAGCCTGTCATCACACTCCCAGAGGCTAGGGAGGATTAGGCATAAGAAGAAGAGGACACGGGAGGACATGTTCTCAGAGCTTATAGCCTGCTCCCGAGCCCAGGCAGCACAGCAGACCCAGTGGCGGGAGAACTTGTCCCAAATGCACCAAGCCAACATGGATCGGGAGGAGAGGTGGCGTCAGGAAGACCAGCAGGCGACTCAAACCCTGCTTGGACTACTGAGGGAGCAAACGGACACGCTCCGGCGCCTTGTGGATGTTCTGCAGGAACGGAGGCAGGAGGACAGAGCCCCGCTGCAGTCCATCTCTAACCGCCCTCCCCCGCCACCAAGTCCCATACTCCCTTCACCCAAAGTGCACAGAAGGAGAGGCGGCAGAGTCCCTGCTAACTCTCACTCCACCCCTGCAGAGAGCTCGAGCAGCAGAAGGCTCTCATTCCCCAAAGTTTGACAAGTTCTTTCCTTCCCGCCTGACACAAGCCCCCGTCCAAGTTTCACTTCCCAGTCCCATGTGTAGTTGATAATAAAAAATATGTTTCTGTTAACTACTGTTTCCATCATGTTCTTTTGGAGGAGGGGGGGGAAAGGGGGTTGGTAATTGGACAGGACAGTCACCTTTGGCAGGGTACATAGTCGGGGGCAGGCACAGCAGCAGGGCACATACATAGTGCAGTGATGCAGTGACTACTTACCCTGGTTAGTCTGGGAGGTTCTTTTCATGTTATGTGGTGGGGGGTGGGTTGCTCTGTGACTTTGTGTCAGGGGAGGGCAGTTAGAGATCTTAAGCGGCGGTCCTTAGGCAGGATCACAGAGCCACACAGCAGGGGATCTGTAACCGTCCCACCCCTGCCACAAACTCACATAGACCCCCCATACACACAGTCCGTATCAGGAGGGGTGACAGGCTCCGTTGAAAGAACCATCCCACCGCAGCGGAGCCTGTCAGTCCTTGAGTTTAGAAGCTGCATTCGCGCGACTACACTACACCCGCTCCGCACCACAGTCTGCGTCCCAGTTTTAAAAAATTCCCGCGAAAACAGTATTAAAGAAAACGGTGTGCTTTAACAAAGTAGAACTATTTTTATTTTGAAACGTGTGTTGGAAGTGGGGTGAAGGCTTCTCTGTACACAAAATTAGAAAGTCACAGGTTACCCTGCTCACTCAGGAACTTTGCTTTCAAAGCCTCCCGGATGCACAGCGCTTCCCGCTGGTCTCTTCTAATCGCCCGGCTGTCTGGCTGTGAGTAATCAGCAGCCAGGCTAATTTCCTCAACCTCCCACCCCGCCATAAAGGTCTCCCCCTTGCTCTCACAGAGATTGTGGAGCACACAGCAAGCTGCTATAACAATGGGGATATTGGTTTCGCTGAGATCACAGCGAGTCAGCAAGCTTCTCCATCTCCCCTTGAGACGTCCAAAAGCACACTCCACCACCATTCTGCACTTGCTCAGCCGGTAGTTGAAGAGTTCTTTTTCAGTGTCCAGGGCACCTGTATAGGGCTTCATGAGCCAGGGCATTAGCGGGTAGGCTGGGTCCCCGAGGATGACTATAGGCATCTCCACATCCCCAACAGTTATTTTGTGGTCCGGGAAGTAAATACCTTGCTGCAGCCGTCTAAACAGACCAGAGTTCCTGAAAACACGAGCGTCATGAACCTTGCCCGGCCATCCGACATTGATGTTGGTAAAACGTCCCCTGTGGTCCACCAGTGCTTGCAGCACCATGGAAAAGTAGCCCTTTCTGTTAATGTACTGGCTGGTCTGGTGGTCCGGTGCCAGGATAGGGATGTGAGTTCCATCTATGGCCCCACCGCAGTTTGGGAATCCCATCGCTGCGAAGCCATCTATGATCGCCTCCAAGTTTCCCAGGGTCACTACCTTTGGCAGCAGTACATCAACGATTGCCTTGGCTACTTGCATCACAACAACCCCCACGGTAGATTTGCCCACCCCAAACTGGCTCGCGACTGACCGGTAGCTGTCAGGCGTTGCAAGCTTCCAGAGGGCTATGGCCACTCGCTTCTGGACAGTCAGGGCTGGTCGCATCCGGGTGTCATTGCGCTTCAGGGCAGGGGACAGCAACTCACAAAGTTCAAGGAAAGTTCCCTTCCGCATGCGGAAGTTTCGCAGCCACTGTGATTCATCCCAGACCTGCAGCACTATGCGGTCCCACCACTCAGTGCTTGTTTCCCGTGCCCAGAATCGCCGTTTCACAGCATCAACATGACCCATTGCCACCGTGATGTCCTCGGCGCTGGGTCCCCTGCTTTCTGAGAGGTCTGTGCTACTCTCAGACTTCAGGCCATCACCGCGTTGACGTAGCCTCCTCGCCTGACTTTTCTGCATCTGCCTCAGGGCAACCTGTATGATAAGCTGCGAGGCGTTGAGAGCGGCCACAACTGCAGCGATGGTTGCAGCGGGCTCCATGCTCACAGTGCTGTGGCGTCCGCGCTGTCAATGACTTGAAAAGTGCGCGAAATGATTTCCCGCCGGCGCTTTCAGGGAGGGAGGGCGGGAGTGATGGACGGATGACGACAGTTACCCAAAAGCACCCTGGCCCCTTTTTTTTTTACCCAGAAGGCATTTGCGGCTCCACCCAGAATTCCAATGGGCGGCGGGGACTCCGGGAACTGTGGGATAGCTGCCCTCAGTGCACCGCTTCCAATGTCGACGCTTTCCCCGTTAGTGTGGACTCACAAAGTCGAATTACTGTCCTTAGTGTGGACACACACGTTCGACTTTGCAATATCGATTCCAAATATTCGATTTAAGTAAAATCGAACTACTCTCGTAGTGTAGACAAGGCCTGACTCAGTTAATGAAAATGGACATGCATCGGTCCCACTGCTTTGGATTATTATTGAGCAGAACCCATTGTCAGCATGGACGCATGTCCCCTGGAATGGCGGTTGAAGCATGAAGGGATATATGAATCTTTAGCACATCTGGCATGTAAATATCTTGTGACGCCGGCTACAACAGTGCCACAAGAATGCCTGTTCTCGCTTTCAGGTGAGCTTGTAAAGAAGACGCGGGCAGCTATTTCCTGCAATGTAAACAAACCTGTTTGTCTGAGCGATTGGCTGAACAAGAAGTTGGACTGATCAGTTTTTTTTGTACATAATTCTACATTTGTAAGTTCAATTTTCATGACTGTAGAGGAGTGGACTCACCCCTGCAGCGCCTCCTGCTGGTCGTCTCTGGGAATTAGCTCTTCCAGCGTCCTGGAGCACCCTCTGCAGGCCGGTGGTCTGCCTGTCCTCTGGCCCTGTGTCCCTCCCAGGACCCTGGTGCCCTTTGCTCTGGGTGCTGCCCCCTGGCAGTACCCCACAGATCTGGGTCTCCCCTCCCTGGGGAACCCCCACCCACTGTCCCCACCTTGCCTCAGTACTAGGCCACTGGCAGTCATCAACTAGCCCCCACTTCCTGGGGCAGACTGCAGTATAGGCCACTCATCACTGGCAAGGGGGGTTTGGACCTGCTGCCTTGGCCTAGCCCTGGGCTGCCCACTGCAACCCCCAGTACCTGTTGGCCTTATGCTAGGCCGCAGCCTGGGGCTTTCCAGCCTGGAGCTCCCCAGCTCCTCAGCCTTTCCCCAGCCCTGCTCCACTCAGGTACCCTACCTCTAGATCCCTGCAGCCAGGCCCTTCTCTCTCTAAAGGCAGAGAGATACTCTGGCCTGAGCGCCTGGCTCCCAGCCTTTTTATACATGCCAGCTGTGGCTACTTCCCCAATCAGCCCAGCGTTTAGAGCTGCAGCCTTCTGCCAGGGCTGATTTAAGCTCTTCCAGGCAGGAGTTGGGTAACCACCCTGCTACAATGATAAAGAGATTGCACTACAATACGTGTATTAGGTGAATTGAAAAATACTATTTTATTTTTTTACAGTGCAAATACTTGTAATCAAAAATAAATATAAAGTGAGCACTGTACACTTTGTATTCTGTGTTATAATTGCAATAAATATATTTGAAAATGTAGAAAACATCCAAAATATTTAAATAAATGGTATTCTATTATTGTTTAACAGTGCGATTAATTGTGATTAATCGCGATTATTATTTTTAATCCCTTGACAGCAGTAGAGGAAACATAAATCTGCAGCCATCCAAAGTGTGTAAATATCAGGGAGGGAGGGTAATCTTTGACTTTGTTACAAGGCGGGTAGCTTGGAGTAAATGGCTGAAATTAAGAAAGGGTAAATGAAGGGTGGATATCAGGAAAAAGCTCCTGCCAGTGAGACTTGCTTGAATGTAGGATAGCCCCCAAAGGAAGGGGGTTGAGCCCACTAACCATGCAGGGAGCAGTCCTGCAATATGGGGGTTTGCAGGGATCAGTCGGAAATAGGGTCTTTCCATCGATAATTTCTGTTGGCATCTGAGAGGAGGTTGTTTGGCAGTTGTTTCCTGCCCTTCAGCGCTGTTTTAAATTACTGGGTGTCTGCTAGTCTTCATTGGCAGGCTGAGTGTATGGCTAGAGGGAGCCAGAGGCAGGAGACTAGGCACGAGTTGCCTTCCGTACATGGTAGCTTCTTTCAGATATTCACACACCGAGAGACCTCCCTGGGGGAAGAGCCTGATGTCCTCTGAGCAATCTCAGAGGTTCTCGCTGAGGCGCCATGGCAGGTTGTGGTGGAATGATGCATGCTGGGACACAGGGACCCTGCCAGGAGGAGGCAGTGTCTGCAGTGTGGCCTGGCACCGCCCCTGCACCACCAGCAGGAACGACTTTTGAGGGACTCTTCACAGCCAGGCCAGGCACACACAGCTTCAGGCCTCCTGAGTGATGGTTTCTTTGTTGTTTTGTCTTTTAAATGGCGTTAACAGTCGATCATTTATGTAGAGGGGCCCAAGTGGGGGACAAGTAATATGTTATATTTGAGGCGTTTCTCCTGCCGGAGCCAGAGGCCAGCAGGGTGGGAAATTATTTAAGTGTGAATCCCCTGGTGTGGTATCTGTGGTAGTCTATGTGGTGAGGAGGCTTGATGTAGGTGATGTGGGATTAGATGCGGGGACAGTGTGTGCTGTGAGAGGCCAGGAGGTGTTGTCAATTTGTGTACTGTCTTCTTTCTTTCTGAGAGTGAGTCTTAAAAATCAAGAGGAGGAGATAAAAGGGTGTGAATCCACGAGTGAGAGAGGCCCTTGGGGTTAAGGGTAGGGATGGTCTTGAATTCTTCCCTCTGCTGTTTCTGTGAGAGTGAGACTGGTGGGGTAGGATGCAAAGACCATGGAAGTCAGTGCTTGTGCTGTGCGCCCCTCCCTTTGGCTGTCGTGGCAGTGCGGTTCTAGGGAGGGGGAGGACACAAAGCTTGGAGTAATATGGGGAATGTTTGTTTTGAGAAGGATGGCATTATAGGCCACGAGAGGGCCTTAGCTGGGAGACACAGTGGCTGGCTAGTGAATGGGTGCTAGGTTAGGAAGGGGATTTTAGTTTAAGATGTCTCTTGCAGCGAGCCCTGGGGGGGTCACTCTTCGGGTACTCAACCACAGCAGCTATGTCCCTTCGGTGGCTTAAGGCTAAGTGACTGAGAAGATGGAACAATGCTGCTATACGCTGGGAATGTGGAGGCCCAGGATGGGGTCTGGTTGCAGGCGGTTGCATTCCTCAGTCCCTCTGGTAGTTAGAAAGGAGGTACATGGTAATAAATAGGTAAGGAGACTGTGTAAACCAGGAGCAGGATGTTTAATTTTTCCCCTTTGGTTTCACCTTCTCAAGAGGGGGCGTTGTTGGGAGACAAGGCTGCTGGCCTTTGGTTCATGATGATTAATGCTTAGTCAGGGGAAAATAAAACATCAGCTGTCTGTAGTTTAATAAAAGATAACACCCCTGGCTTCCTGTGCATGGCCACAATCTGGATGGAGGGCGTGGCGGGGCCGGTCCTGGCACAGGTGTCAGGTACCTCATGAACCCAGGGGAAATCAGCAGGGAGGAGGTGTGGCTGTGCGGAATGTATCTAGCCTACAGTGCAGAAAATCTCCCTGTCTAAAATTGGGTCTGGCAGGGTGTCCAGGCAGTATGTGGATCTTGACGTGGGATTAAGATGGGACTGGGCACTGCTTGCTCTGCTGCACTGCCAAATCATTTCATCAGCAGTCTGAATTCCTCATTACAATGGCAATGGGAACGCCGAGTTTGAGTGATCCCTTCAGTCTGAATGAAGATGAATCTTCTACTGAACATCCAGATGTCCTGGCCACCATGATGACCATAGGCACATCCAAGGTATTTACTGGTCTGACCCAGACAGCTAGCCACACGTTGGACCTAGTTTTGGAGGCAACCAGACCTTAACCTGTGCCATGGACTGATCATGTACTCCTCCGCTTTGAGATTGGGGCTCATCTCTCCTACTGAGAAAGGGGGCCTCCATCCTTGGAGATCAGTGGAACCAGAAAAGTTCCAGACAGCTTAGGAGAATCTTGTTCCACTGACAGACCATTCCTTCAGTGTTTTGGTAGGACACTGTAATACTCTTTTTCCTCTACCATTGATAAGGTGGCCCTCGGCACCCTCTTTGCTGGCTTTATTCTCATAGGTCACCCTGGCTTATGGATGATCTTCAGTAAATGAAGTGAGTGGGAACATGGTCAGAGCACTAGTGGTGGAAGTCTCATGTCAATCAGTTACAGCATAAAGATTTTTTTTTAAACTCTTACATTGTGCCTGTATGTCGTACAAGATACTCTGGTAACTCTGGACTTTCTCAGTTCGGTAGCTGGTCTGAGTCTCTCCCTGTGTGGGGAAATTACTTTTTGTTTTGGGGACAGAACTGATCAGATTAGGAATGGGCTGTCAGCTTCTGGGGTGGCAGAGCAGGGTCTTCAGGGAACAAAAGCCTTGTCTTCTCTGCTGTAGTCCCAGCTGTGATGCTCACTGAGGAACTGGAAGTGTTGGGAGAACTTCATCTCACAGCTTGTGCTTTGGATCCATGCCCCTGCTGGCTGGTGAAGGCTGGTGGGAAAGTGATGGGCCCCTGGCTTGTGGAGATTAGAGAGGGCAGGCTACACATTGCCCTGAAGGAAACAATAGCGCAGCCTTTACTCAAGAAGTCATCGCGTGACACTGAAAACCTTGGTGTTTTTACTGATGCAGGCTAACATGACTACCCCTTTGAAAACTGAAAATCTAGTTAATTATGGACAGTATGCTGATAACATCCACCGTATGTCCCTGTCTCATCTGACCTGAACAATGCCCTTTCCTCAGCTGGAGAGAACAAGACTTGCAGCATGTGGCCAGAGAGCCTGCTGCTGCTAAGAGAGCACAAAGCTTATCAGGGAAGATTGTCGCAATGGTGTCTTGCCTTCCTGCCTGCACAGTGTGTGTCGCCCGTTCCTCTTGCTCCCCAGCTGCTTTGGGGAGAACATGAATGTGATCCCAGCGCTGACCGCACAAGGGCCTGGTGGGGGAACTCCCTAGAGGGAGCAGCAAAGCCACTCCATCAGGACCAGCCTCCCCTTGTTGTTTTTCTGGGCTGTGTAGGTTTAGAATTGGGTTTCCCCAAGATTCTGTTCCTTTTTTGGTAAATGGAGTTTTCAGTTTCCTCTGTTTAGGTGGCTGAAAGACCCCAGGCACAAGAAATGATATGCTGTGTTTATTTCTTATTAAACAGATAGTGTTACATTACAGATGATTTATAGCTTGTGGGGTGGCAGCTGCATTAACTCCACAGCTGGGAGACTGGTCTGTCCAGGGCTCTGTCCCCAGGGAACGTAAGCCTTTATGGGAGGGATGGAAGAACATTGGCTTCAACACCACAATATCACCTAAACTTTGCTGTGTTTTGACAGAAGCACAGCACCCCCGAAGAGGTAGAAAGGGATGGAACATGTCCAGTGTATGATGGAACATGGAACAGTGTATGATGGGAGCACTTCCAGCCGCTGTGCCCCTGAATGCTAAGCGGTATTTGGAGGAATGGAGCTTGACTGGGTTGTGGGTGGGCAGGAGGGCAGTTCCCCTGAAGCCGTAATGGTGTCAGGAGAGGTGGAGTTGGAGAGACTTGATCTAAGACTGTAGAAGTGAATTCTGACATTATTACCTTATTTCTCTCCCTTGCAATAGGGAGCTCTCTACGCCTGAATGAACCAAGGTCACTTCTTCCCTCATATCAGTGCTAATAATTTCCTTCTTTCTTCTCTGGTTTTCTTCTCCTAGGAGAGTTGTGCCCGGGTCCTCCTGTTCCGTGGTGCAAGCAAAGAGATTCGGAACTACAACAGCCAGACAGCGTTCCAGGTAGGAGAGTGTGAGGCCATCCCCCCTTTGTTGATGACGGAGAAGTGCCTCGGGGCAGTCTTGTTTTAGAGAGCATTGGGAAAGAGTATCAGTAGATAAAGCATAGGTGTGTGCCCAGCGAAGAAGGGGAGTCTGTGTCAACCATTTTCTAGTCACACGTGGGTGTAACCCTTCTGCCATGTGGAGTCGGCAGCCACAAGAGCCTGGTTCAATATCTCGGAGTTCCTCTTAACATTACAAACTAAGCCAACTTGAGCCACAATCCAAAAACCTGGGAAAACTAAACACCAGCCCATGGCACCTCTATGAGGCAATACTTCCCCACTGGCAAGCACTAACTCTGTATAGAACAAGAGAAAACTTGTACTAAGAGGAGAAGGAACTCCGTATTAACAAAAACAATAATTCAAAATGATGCAAACAGTAAGTAAACACCTAGTTGCAAACAGTAAGTAAATACCTGTGTGTATCTGCATCTGTTTGGTGAGACTCAGAAATAATCTGCAGATATAAAGCGGATATCTGTGGATTTGAAGGGCTCTATAAACACCCACCCAATCGTATCTCTGGCAGTGTCCTTTACCTTAAGTTTCCCATCTTGTGGTGTGAAAGTCCAATAGCCGAATGCCCCTTTAATGTGCCCCTCCCCCTTTCACTCACTGTACCACACTCACAGTTTGTTGTCTGAGGTCAGCGAAGTCCCAGAGTCCGGGGCTGCATTCAGGGGGGGTCACTTCCTGCCCCCGACGGGGTGGGGCTGGAGCATTACCTCTGCGTCTGTTGCTGCTCATCACTCGCCGCCCGCTGCAGCTGCTTATCGATGCCGCTGCCCTTTTAGCTGTGTTGCTGTTTTCTGAGGTTCCACCACCTGGCCCAGCCCTTTGTGATTTCAGCTCTCAGTGATTTCCTTGGCTAGTGGGGAACCTCACCCACACCAGGTCTAAGGCTTAGCCCCCTAGCCCAGCTTACTAGTGATTGCAGCTCTGGTCATCCTTGAGAAGACACAAGCACTCTCAGTTAAGTCTAACCAGCTCTGTCTTTAAACACTGGAGAAGAAGGGTCACATGGCACATAGATAATTTCAATGGAGTCTCTCCCTCCCCACACTTTTATTTGTATTTGGCAGTATCTTGCGCTCGGTCTCACCCACACACCCTTAGCGAGTGACGTTACAGTTAGGGAGACCACACTCAATTAGGACATACTGAGTACAGTTCTGCTGCACTTTAGTCATACAGTAAGGATAACAACAGTTGGCTAGCTCTGCATCCAATACTGAAGTTAGTTTTAACCCAAAACGGTCAAAATTGATCACTTTGGCAGAGCAGGGATGTCTGTTGATCACCTACACAAAGTAGGTGTGTCTAGGCAAATACAGTCTGCTCCTGGGGTCTTGTGCTCCAGTTAATCAATAGATGGCATGGGAGAGCTCATTCAGATCACTGGTTTACATGAGGATGGGGATTACTGGAACAAACTCTAGCCCCATCTTCCTTATTCTGGAACTGGTTCAGTCCCTGGAGCGACTGGGGGAGGCAGCGCACATGCACACACAGTAAATGCTGCATTCTTCTTCTTTTTATTGTTGAACTTGTAGCCCTCCTTTCACACACTTGCTTACACACATTCAATCACATATTCTCATTCAGAAAAGACTGAAAACCATGGTCCTGATTATCAAAGATCTCCTGATATCTTTCCCAAGGGCAGGGGATATTAACTCCAACTTGGGTAGATACAGTCTGCCTCCCCAAATCCCCCCTGCAGTTGCCATTTAGAAACTGGCTTCCTCATTTCCTTTTCCAGAGGGCTGTGTACAGATGCTGTAGGTTGTCTGAAGATTGTTATGTTCTACTTCAGGGTTGCTGCATTTCAGTGGCACATAAAATGATTTTTATCAAGCACGAGAATCTGATTTTTAAACAGATTAAGCAAACAGTTCACACACAATGTTTCCAGTCCAATAGGTAATGTGCATGTGCAATTACTATGATTGCATATGCAGATTAGGCCATTGTAGGTAAGAGGTATGCTGATGGCTTTTCAAAGAGCAGTGAGTCTCACCCTTTTTAGCTCTGTCACCCGTGAAATGACTCCAGATCATGCAGCGACCCTTTTGATTGTGTGATTTGGGGTCACGAGAAGAAACAATGGCGGGGGGCACTGTAGAGTGGGTGATGGAAAAGATGAGGGGTACAGTGCTTGTGAGGGTTGGTGGCTGGTGTGTTGGGGATATTTTTCTCCCCCTGTCCCCCCATCTCATCTCCCTAACCTAACCTACGCAGCATTCAGCTCCACAAAGGTACTGCATCCAGAGACTGCAGTGTGGGCACCACAGCCTCTAGAACAGCTCTTCCTCTTCCCCAGAGTTGAGCACTGTCTGGGCTGGAGAAGTGGGGAAAGAGAGATCTTCCCATTGCTGGAGTTCGTAGGAAGTAGGGGACAAAGCAGAGGTGGGGAAGCAGCAGCAGCTGGAGAAGGGGAAGGGAATGAGATGCTCCTGTCCTGACCTCTCGTCCCTCCTGCTGTGTTCTAGTGATCTGGCGATTTTGCAGAATTTTGTTCTCAGTGAGTGAGGTAAGACCCACTTGAAGATTCCACCCACAGGGTGAGAAACTGCCCTAGGTAACCCACTGTTGTATGCAGTCTAGTTGTAGCCGTCTTGATCCCAGGATATTAGAGAGACAAGGTGGGTGAGGTAATTGTGACATTCCCCAGGGTACAGTCTGGACTGCTGGACAACTGTGTCCCCTCAGTTCTCCAACTTGGGGTGCCTTTTACACTGTTTCGCTGTGAGAGCAACCATCTCTGGTCTGCTCACACACAGCCTCCAGCATGTAAATCACTCCCAGATATACTGTATGAGTGCTATATCCAACCAGCCACTCTTGAATTACACTGCAGGGCAGCGCCAGCAAACTCCCAGTCCCAGGGTTTTCCCAGAAATGTACATCTTGTACTGCCCAGCACACCCTTGGATAACACAAGCTCATAGAAAGTCCATCATTTCATTAATAGAAAATGATGTGCACAAATTCAATTTATTCCAAATGGAGTTTCCCAAACACTTCAATCCAAACACACTGGTTAGATAAAACAATAAAACAAGTTTATTAATTACAGAAAGACAGATTTTAAGTGATTACAAGTAATGAGGCATAAAAGTTAGAATTGGTTACAAAGAAATAAAAGGTAAAATGCATCCAATGCAAACTTAAGAAGCTAAGTAACTACAAAGTAAAAGTTTCTCTCACCACATGCTGTACAAATCTGACTGGCTGAAGTCCTTTCAGCCAGGATCCCTCCCTAGTCCAGTGATGCTTCCTTTCTCCTTCAAGTGTTGTCGATTCCGTGAGTAGCGATGAAGGGAGAGAGATCTTGGGGCATCTGTCCCCCTTTCTTATAGCTCTCCTTTTCTTCGAAAATCATCTCCATCTTGGGTCCAGGAGTCAGGAGGTCTGGGAGGATGGGAACCTCCATCTGTTTCTTTGCCAAAATGTAAATTCCTTGCTAGCACTCTTTTTCCTGCCAAAGAATGGTGGCATAACCTCGTGATAATAGTCTACCTGATTTTGTTGAAATTGGGCTGAGGCATCAGTTTGCCTTTTGTCTTTGAGGAGCTGGTTTGTGCCTGCTTTTCTAAACTTGGAACATGCCTCAGTAATGTTATACAATAGAATTTTACAACTTTTCAATGTTGCCACACATATTTTACCAGGACAATAATAATCAGCAGATTATTCATTTTTCAAATGATACCTCACAAGGTATACTTTGAATAAAATCTATTATAGTTTTGTAACATGTGTGAACATAGGAATACAGACCGTCACAATAATGTCTTTTATTGGACCAACTTCTGTTGGTGAGAGAGACAAGTTTTTGAGCTACACAGAGCTCTTCTTCAAGTCTTGGAAAGGTATTCTGAGCCTCATAGCTAAATGCAAGAGGGAACAGATTGTTTAGCATAAGTGATTAGCACATATTGTAAGGGGCCATTCAAGGTAGAGTGGCCCATTAACACCTCTCCAGTCTCTGAACTGTTTGGATTCTGACAGAGCAGAATAACTGAACGAGAAGATGGAGATCCCCAGAGTTAGTCTGGATAGCTCTGAGAGACTTTTGGGAAACTGGCAGATTACTACATGTCTGCCACCATTTGGAATTATAGATTGAGACTCACATGTACATGTATTTTACCTGCTGTAACGTCTCAATAATTTTCTTTCCTTTTTCTTAGCTAATAAACCTTTAGTTAGTTCACTATAGAATTGAATACCAGTAATGTCTTTGGATGCAAATTGATGTGGGTGAGTGACTGGTCTCTTGGGACTGGAATATTTGTGAATTTTGGAGAACGTGACCAGCTATCACATAGTCCAGTTTGCCTGGGTGGCAAGATAGACTGGAGTGTCTAAGGGGAGAAACTGCTGAGCTTGAATTAATATGCAAACTAGATACCATTAACTTGGGTTTGAATAGAGACTGGTAGTGGCTGGGTCATTACACATATTGAATCTATTTCACCATGTTAAGTATCCTCACACGTTCTTGTCAACTGTTTAAAATGGGCCATCTTGATTATAACTACAAAAGTTTTTTTTCTCCTGCTGATAATAGCTCATCTTAATTAATTAGCTTCTTACACTTGGTATGGCTACTTCCACTTTTTCATGTTCTCTGTATGTACTGTGACAGACCCAGACCAGTGGGGTACAGGAGTCTGGTAGAGGGCAAATATACTGGTCACTGGATGAGTAGTTTTCTGTTCCCTGAGTGACCAGAGCAGGGGCTGTACTAGAGTAATCAGAAATCTGCTAGAACCAGTTAAGACAGGCAGGATACTTAAGACACCTGGAGCCAATTAAGAAACTGCTAGAATCAATTAGGACAGGCTAGCTAATCAGGGCACCTGAGTTTAAAAAGGATCTCACTTCAGTTTGTGGCGTGTATGCGAGGAGCTGGGAGCAAGAGGCACAAGGAGCTGAGAGTGAGAAGACATATTGCTGGAAGACTGAGGAGTACAAGCATTATCAAACACCAGGAGGAAGGTCCTGTGGTGACGATAAAGAAGGTGTTGGGAGGAGGCTATGGGGAAGTAGCCCAGGGAGTTGTAGCTGTCGCGCAGCTGTACCAGGAGGCACTATAGACAGCTGCAGTCCACAGGGCCCTGGGCTGGAACCCGGAGTAGAGGGCTGGCCCGGGTTCCCCCCAAACCTCCCAACCCCTGATCAGACACAGGAGGAATTGACCTGGACTGTGGCTTCTACCAGAGGGGAAGGTCTCTGGGCTGTTTCCCGACCCACATGGTGAATCTGTGAGGCGAGAAAATCCGCCAATAAGCACAGGACCCACCAAGGTAGAGGAGGAACTTTGTCACAGAATATATATATTCTTACTATATGTTCCATTCTATGCATCTGATGAAGTGGGCTGTAGCCCATGAAAGCTTATGCTCAAATAAATTTGTTAGTTTCTAAGGTGCCACAAGTACTCCTGTTCTTTTTGTGGATACAGACTAACACGGCTGCTACTCTGAAATCTAAGGGGACTGTCTGTCACTCCATTATAAGACTATTGTAGTACTTTGGGAGTTCACATTAGATGCTGGGGGTGTGTGTGTGAAATCCAGTTGTAGAACACATGACTAGTTTGAAGTGTCTGCCCTGCTTTTGACAGTCTGCACTGAGGTAGGCACTCACAGTCCTGAACCACTCTAGACAGTCTGACAATTGAACAGGACAAAAGATACTAAATGTTTGGCTTATTACAACAATCTGTGTAATTCACTAACTCCCTCTTTTTGTCCCATGATTGCAGAGGTGTTAACGGGCCACTCTACCTTGAATGGCCCCTTAGAATATGTGCTAACTACTTACGCTAAACAATCTGTTCCAGCTTGCATTTAGCTGTGACACTCGGGGTGACTTTCCCAGACCTGAAGAATTGCTCTGTGTGGCTCCAAAGCTTCTCTCTCACCAGCAGATACTGCTCCAATAAATACATTTGTTAATCTCTAAGGTGCCACAAGTACTCCTCGTTCTTTTTGCTCCAATAAAAGCTATTACCCCATCTCTTTAGATAACCCCGGCAGTTTGTAGATATCCTACAGACATCTTGCTCCAAATGAAGTGATGAGTATCAGAGTCCTGTGCTCCTGTCATTGCCCATTCTTCATCAAAAAACTCTGTAACTGTAATATTTGCTTAAGATGTCAGCATGTCTTTAACTCACTGACTGAGAAGGTTTGATTTTGCTGTGGCAAGTAATCCTCTAGAGATGGCACCATGGGACATCACGTATATTGTCTTGCAGTGGCTGTATCTCATGTGCTTAATGTTTACAAGCACAAACTAATTTATTTTTAAGTGCCAGCCCAGGGAACTCAGCCTGGGTTTTGTGAGTTTCCTGTTTCCTACTTACACATCATCCCCAGTAATATCCAAAATGCTGCTTCGGTGACACCTGTGCTTTTAGTGCTGTGAGCATTGATGGTCACACCAATCATAACCATCTTGCTGTATGAGACAGTGAGGTAAAAAAACACAAAGTGAATAAACCATTTAATCAGTTACCTCTGTTAGGTTTTTCTCTCTGTTCCTTAGCTAAAGAACAGACTGGAGAATTATTATACATTTATGAGTTGAATTAGAAAAAAATAGCTTTTAAAGCAAATAAGAAATTATAGAAAGCAGAATGACGATGTTAGATGACATAGTGAACACTCAAAAATTGAACTGAACCTCAGAAGTTACAATGATCAAGAGTTAATAAATCAGTTCAGTTAATTCAGTACTAGTTCTATACTAGCCTAGGCAGGTGTTTTTGTTATGAACATGAAATCATGGATCCTTAAATATAGATCATTTTTATCAATTTTATATGCCAATGGATTATTGCACATTAAACCCAGATATAATATGCAGGTAATTATTTTTATGCTACTCTAATTTTTCTGGAATATCAGCAGCACTGCAACCTCTTATGTCACTTTAACCAAAGATTCAAATAGTGGTAAAACCTTTCATTTACAGCCAGATCAAAGCTTCTTCCTGTTTTTGTCTATGAAGTTATCAGTTCTTTTGACCACAACATCTGTGATTTCTAGACTGAGCTCTTTGAAACACTAAGGGTTTCTCACAACACTTTTTGCTTTAGGCGAGCACAATTTCCTGTTATGTAGTGAGTTTCTCTAGCCTCAACACTCTGAATTACTTGTTGATTTTAGCCTAGTTTCTAGAAAACTAAGAAACTTGTTAGTGACACACATACACATCATACATTTTAGTTGTTCAGAGGGTTTTAACTGAGGTATGTACTTTCTGAGAAGCATTTAGCCCAGGGGTCGGCAACCTTTCAGAAGTGGTGTGCTGAGTCTTCATTTATTCATTCTAATTTAAGGTTTCGCGTGCCAGTAATAAATTTTAACCTTTTTAGAAGGTCTCTTTCTGTAAGTCTATAATATATAACTAAACTTTTGTTGTATGTAAAGTAAATAAGGTTTTTAAAATGTTTAAGAAGCTTAATTTAAAATTAAATTAAAATGCAGAGCCCCCCAAACCGGTGGCTAGGACCCGGGCAGTGTGAGTGCCACTGAAAATCAGCTCGCGTGCCGCCTTTGGCACGCGTGCCGCAGGTTGCCTACCCCTGATTTAGCCTAACATAATTCAGTTGCCACTTGGTAAGCATCGATATATAATAAACAGTAAGACATATATTTATCCCATGCCAAGAGTCCTAGACCATTGTGATGTCAGAGATAAGTCAAACAATCACCACCTTCACTCTACAGCTAATTTACGTACAACAATTTCATAGGGGTATGAGGGAGACTGCACAGATAGTCGATTACTTGGCCCAACTGCCACCGTTCTTCAAAGGTTGATTCACCATCCATACAACTTAAAACAAACTCCCCAATACAACTTTCACATCCAAAGAGATCAACACAAAATCCCAACTGAACATCCACCCACACACAAATCAATACAAATCTCCTAGCACAGCACAATACAAATCAGCACAAGCACCCAGGCAAATACAAAACCAGCAGACACAATAACCCCAAGCACAGATAGCTTCTCACTGTAGCATGCATCCCTTGTTTGCCACCCACAAAAAATAAAACAAATCTCCCAGCACAACACACACACACTCCCCCCCCCCATTCATATGCACCATAAAACCACACGCTTTAGTGGCAAACCTGTGGGTTAACACTAGTGAATGTATAAAAGTCATTTGGCTACTTACCAGTTGGAACTGGCATGATGGTGAGTTCTCCAGGTTAGCTTCACGGTCGCAATTACAAGTATCTCGATCTGGAGAGTTCATTCAGGTGATTCACTCGTGGTAGTGTGATAGCTGTATTACTTTCTCTTTCTGGATTTCACAGCAGTCTTCTTAGATAGGACTTGAACAGACAACTAATAGGGTGTTTGTCAATGATCAGGCTTTAGTTGTCACCAAGCAAGGGACACTCTCGCTGTCCTCAACTTCCATTAGATTTTATGAGATCTTGGTCTGCTAGAGTGAAGAGCTCTCTATTTTCAAATTTCTGTTCCCCGTGTAGGTACTAATAGACTGTGATCATGTTGTCTCTTGGTTAAACTAAAGAGATTGATCTTGAGTCTGTTACTCTAAGGCAGGTTTTCCAATCATTTAAACATTCTTGTAGCTCTTCTCTGAACTCTGTCCAATTTATCATCAACATCCTTCTTGAATTGTGGGCACCAGGACTGGATACAGTATTTCAGTAGTGGTTGCACCAGTACAAAATACAGAGCTAATATAACCTCCCTCCAGCTACTCAGTATTCCCCTGAGTGGCAGTGTACACATCCAGCATCAACTTTGGAGATTGACCTGCAGAAGTGGGCAAGCTGCCTCACTCACCTCTGCTCCTGGGAGGCTGCTCAGGCCCAGTTGTGTAAATATGGCAAGGTGCAAGTCCAATTTTGGAGGTCTGCCAGCAAAAATGGCTTGTGCCCAACTTAAACAATATCCAGGTCCCCAATCTTCTCCCAGCTGACAGAGCCCAGTGTCAAAGTTTGACACAGTCAACATGGCACCAAGGTCCCTGAATTTGTCTGGGTCAACCTAATCTGGCACCGAAGTCCCAGCACATTCAATATGGCATCAAGGTCCCTAGATCCCTCCAGGTCGACCCAACTCAGTGCCTGGACCTGGCACTATCAACTCTAGTCAACTAGTCGGGTTTGGTGCCTACTATAAGTAGAACTAAAGTCTCAGGATCCATCCGAGTTGACAGAAGCTAGAGCCTAGGATCTAGCACCATGGACTGTGGTGAGCCACTTGATAAAACAGTGCAGTGCCCTTTATACATGGTATTAACGTCCCCACAGCTGTTAGGGGTGTCAGGTGCAGTGTCAAGGTTTCTGCAGAATTGAATGGTGTCCCACTTACTTGAAATGTTGCAGCATCAATATACTTGGGTCAGGTTCCTGGATCTATCTCGGTTGACCACGTCTGTTGCTGAGAATCTGGCAAAATTGACTCTGTTGAGCCACTTTGCTGTCTAGCTGTAAGATCCCTGGATTCCACCAATTCTGAAGATACAGCACTGGTGACTTTAATAAACCACTAACTGAAGAGGTTCCGTATCCATCTCAAAGGACAATAGGATCCTCAGATCCATCTATAAAAATAATGAGGAGTCCTTGTGGCACCTTAGAGACTAACACATTTATTTGGGCATAAGTTTTCGTGGGCTAAAACCCACTTCATCAGATGCATGGAGTGAAAAATACAGTAAGCAGTGTGTGTGTGTGTGTGTGTGTGTGTGTATATATATTACAGCACATGAAAAGATGGGAGTTGCCTTACCAAGTGGGGGGGTCAGTGCTAGCAAGGCCAATTCAATTAAGGTAGAAGTGACTATTCTCAACAGTCGATAAGAATTCACCCCTTCTTGTCAACTCATGTTAACCATTTGTCAAAATATCAGCAATACCCAAACCCCTAGTCCCTTTCCCAGGTCAGCTGGGTCCAGTGTAAGCCCTGTGGACTGTCTCTGAAGTGCCACTTACTAGAGAGGTGTTATAGCCTATCTAAGTGTTGTCAGAGTTCCTGGTTTGTCAAGGTTGGCTGCGTCTGAAGGTGTGGCACCCTTGATTTTCTAGCACCATCAACTCTATGCTGAGCAGACCAATGCTGTTGATCCAGCACTGCAGATTCAGGCAAACCACATTCAGCGAGGCCCCAAGTCTAGCTAAATTGACTTTAGGCTATATCTACACTGCCGCCTTTGTTGGCATAATTTAGGTTGCTCAAGGGAGCAAATAGATCATCCCCCCAAATGACATAAGTTACACTGACATAAGTGCTGTTATGGACAGCGCTACGTCGGCGGGAGAGCTTCTCCCGCTGACATAACTACTGCTGCTCTTGGGGGCTAGAGTAGTTACGCTGATGGGAGAGCTCTCGCCTGTCAGCTTAGAGCAGCAACATTAGAGAGCTTACAGTGGCGCAGCTCTGTCGGTGCTGTAAACTCTCTAGTGTAGCCATGCCCTGAGTCTGGTGCTATGAACTTGACACCGTTGCCTCTCTGTTTTATAGGTGGCCCCCTGACCCTTTGGGGTCTACAGAGTTGGCACCTCTAAATCTGGGTCTCCTGTCCCAGAGTCTTTCCACTGTTAGACACTTAGTCTCATGTAAACACTACTCAGAGTGGATGTCTACAGATAGTTTACTCCTAGGGCCTGCAGGGATAGTGAAATGAGGCTCTAGTCGATCTTTTTTTGGAAGTCCCTCCAGATTCAACAGAACAGTCACATTTGAAGACTGGGGTTCTTAGTAGGGTCCCGAAAGGTCTCTGCTGGCTCTGAAAGCCTTTGGCTGGGTTCCCTAGCCAAGGTGTCCTAGACACCCTCAGCACTAAAACCTTGGAAACCATTCCCAGGCCCTGACTGAGGTAGCTCCAGTAACTTCTGGTTCTCATTCAGTGCCATCCTGCTTACTGGTTCTTAAAATGAATGAGTTCTAATCTGCTGCTAATGCCTTGACTTTGAAACCATTCGTGGCCATTCCTGCCTGGAGACACCCAGGTTCGAAACATCAGTTTCCATGCTTTGTTTCTGAAGACAGGCCATAAAGAACTTTCCTGGAGTCTGCGCCAATATCACCTGCTTATACTGAATCACTGAATCTGTAGGTTTCTCCTATTTCTGTGCAGTCCAGCTGTGCTTTGCCATCCCCCTGAGCTTCTAGGAAGCAAGAATTTAAAAAAAAAATAGAGACATTTAGGCAGCCACTTTTGGAACCACACTGTCTTGGCACCAAATGTCTTGGTTCTGATTGGACTGGGCTCCCTGGTGCCTCATCTCCGATGCTTTTAGTCCTGGGACCTGTTCAGCTGTAGTGCCAGGAAGATCTGGGACTCCTTTGGCACCAGCGTTTCCCATGGGAGCAATTCATCCCACTTGATCATCACAGACTCTGGCATGGACTCTGGTGCCTCCTACAGAACCTCAGCATGCTCAGACTGACTAAGATGGTTGGGATGATGGTGTTCCTGGGGAACATACTAGTTCCTGTGGGCAGTTGGCACAGATGTCGCCTTTCTTGAACACCAGATTGGAACTTCTACGTTTCCACCATATGAGCAAAAAAATTTGAGGAATTCCTGGGGGAGGATGGCACAGATCCTCTCACTGCAAACAGGGGTGTCACAGCTCCAGAAACTTCCAGCCTTTGTTTGTTGGAGTCACAGCCTAAGGAGAAACTGGCTCTCCCACTCAGTTCTGACCTCTTAAACCCAGTCAGTGACATCTAGTTATCTTGCGTCTTGTCTCCTCCTAGGAAAACGTGCATACAGGTTGTACCCAGTGCCTGTGGAGGGCTATCAGTTTCTTGTACAACACGAGCCAATTCTGATTATATCCAAGAACTAGAACAGTCCTGGAGAACTAGACTGTCACATTCCTCTCCCATGGACAGAGAAGACATATTACTTCGCTAGAAGGTCTTATTCTACTGGATCTCTTGTCCTCAGGGTAGTTGGTTATCAGGCCATCATGTCGTGATACTACGATGGTAGGGGAGGAAGATGGAAACGTTCAGCAGGAGGACTCAAGATCAATCCAAATGAGCCTTAAAGCCAATGGTGGCCAGAGCACCATTTCTCAAATGGAGCTGCCCAAAGAGAGACTCCTTTGTGTCCAGTCAAAACAGCAAGTGCCGTCAATACTGCACCAGGCAGAGAGGGGCAAAATCTCTCTCTCAAACATGGTTCTGTGGGATTGGAGCCAAGCTCTCCTGTATGCCTCCCTTCTCATACCCCTCAATATATAGGGTTATTGACTGACAGCGCTAACATCCTATTGATTGCTCGAAGGCAGCCTTTCCAGCATTGGTATTCAGACCTTCAACACCTGTCTGAAGATCCACCGTATCTGATGCTTCTCTCTCCAGACCTCCTGTCTCAACAGCAAGGGTGAGTTCTGTATCCCAATCCAGAGTCACCCCACCTCACAGTGTGGAAGATAATTTACTAACTAATGTAGCCCATTTCTGCTCTCAGAGAGCCCAGACACTCCTGTTGCAGTCTAGGAAAGGCTCTGTCCTTAAATGCTATAAGAAAAAATGGCCGTGGTTCTCTGTCTGGGCCAATAATAAGGAAATAAGCCTGCCTTAAACTGGAGTCCCTGCAGTCTAGAGTACATTACATTTAAAGTCTCAGGGCTTAGCCAGAGCCTCTTTAAAAGTCCATTTGGCAGTATAGCTGCCTATCATGTATACATTATGAACAAGTCTTATTTTCTCTCACTCAAGTGTCTCTAGGTTCCTGAAAGCATGACAATTGCATTCCCTTCTATCAGGGACCCCCCTGCATCCTGGGACTTGAATCTCGTTGTAGCAAACCTGATAGTCCCCCTATATGAGCATCTTGCATACCCCAGCAAAAACAGTTCAAGCCCCAGCCCCAACAGCAACGGTCCTACCCTCCTCACCCTAACTAGACTTTTACAGAGAGCGGCCTAGAAATTCTAGGCACAAACCAGCCCACTCCCAGTCAGGACGAGGCAAGGGCCTGACCAAGCCATAGTCGGGCTCAAAGCAGGCCTTTTGAAGGGGTGCCCGAGGGAGACGTACCCGACATGACACTGAATCCTCCCCCTTACTTCTTGAATCACTTATCCCACGTCTACCATGCATGGTCCCTAATAACATTGGACCGCTGGGTTCTTCGCATGGGAAGGATATTCTCTCCAGTTCTGCTCCTTCCCTCCCACCCCACTTTCCGTCCCTCTTCAGGGACCCTTCTCGCAAGCAACTCCTTATCCAGGAGGTGCAATTGCTCCTAGATTAGGGGCAGAGGAGGAGGGTCTTCAGGAACAAAGGGGCAAGGGATTCTATTCCCATTATTTCCTCATCCCCAAGGCAAAGGGGGGTCTCAGACCCATTTTAGACCTGCGTGGACTTAACAGGTTCATGGTAAAGTTGAAATTCCGCATGGTCTCCCTGAGCACAATTATCCCTTCTCTGGATCCGGGCAAGTGGTACGCTGCCCTCGACATGAAAGACATACTTCCACATAGCCATTCGACCTCAGCACAGACGGTTTCTGCGGTTTGTGGTCAGCCACAAACATTACTAGGTCATGGTCTCCCGTTCGGCCTATCCACTGTGCCCCAGATATTCACCAAGTGCATGTCGGTAGTAGCAGCCTTTCTCTGCAGGAGGCGGTTACAGTATATCCCTACCTAGATGACTGGGTGCTGTGGCGCCATTCCGGGCACATGGAGACTCACGTCTGACTAGTCAAATCCACATTTCAGAGACTAGGACTCCTCCTCATCATGAACAAGTCAACCCTATCACCGACCCAGAGAACCAAATTCATCGGGGTGGTGCTGGACTCGGTACAAGCAAAAGTGTACCTACCAGAGACATGATTTCAAGCCATAGTGGGCATCATTCAGAGCCTCATGCAGTACCCCACCACTGCTGCTCAGGGTTGCCTGGCCCTCCTTGGCCATGGTGGTCAGGCATGCCAGGCTCAGGCCACTCCAAGAGTGGCCCGCTTCTTTATATTGCCCATGGTGCAACAGGCTGGACTCAGTACTTACTTTGCCACAACAAGTACTCCAGTCCCTCCAGTGGTGGCTCGACCCCTGTACAGTGTGTGAGGGAATTCCTTTCAACAGCCCACAGCCCACAGCCCACCTTGACCCTGGTAACGGATGCATCGTTGTTGGGTTGGGGGGCACACCTGGGGGACTGCCAGACACAGGGGCTATGGTCGCAAGATGAACTCTCTCTTCCCATCAATATCAGGGAGCTCAGAGCGGTACGATTGGCCTGCCAAGTGTTCCTGTCCATACTTCAAGGCCAGTGTGTGGCAGTGATGACAACACCACTGCCATGTTTTACATCAACAACAGGGGGGAGCACATTCCTCTCCCCAATGTCAAGAAACCCTTCAACTTTGGGAGTTCTGCATAGCCCACTCCATTCACCTGGAGGCGTCCTATCTCCCATGAGTGCAGAACAAACTAGCGGATCACCTCAGCAGATCGTTCCACAAGCACAAGTGATCCATCCGACCGGATGTCATTAACTCCATCTTCCAAAGGTGGGGATTTCCCCAGGTCAACCTGTTTTCCACCAAGAACAACAGGAAATGCCTGAAGTTCTGCTCCTTTCAGTACCACAGCCCAGGCTCCCTCTCGGATGTGTTCCTACTACCCTGGGGAGACTGCCTCATGTATGCCTTCCCGCCGGTCCCTCTCATGCAGAGGGTACTGCTCAAGATCTGCAGAGACAAGGTGAAGGTGTAATCCTCCTTGCTCCAGCGTGGCCCTATCAGCATTGTTACACCACGCTTTTGGAGCTGATAGGTCCCGATAGGTCTACCACTCTGCCCCAACCTAATCACACAGGACCCTGGTCACCTTCACAACCCAGACCTTCAGTCCCTCCATCTCACAGCCTGGAAGCTTCCTGGTTAATCCGACAGAGCTCCTGTGCTCGAGTCCTGTTAGGAATGTCCTTCTTTGCAGCAGGAAACCATCCACCAAGGCCACTTATTTAGCCAAGTGGAAAAGGTTCACATGCTGGTGTGAGGAGCATCATACCCTTCCTTTACAGGCACCAGTTCCACTCATCTTAGAGTACCTCCTACACCTGAAACAACGAGGCCTTGCACCGTCTTCAATTAAGGTACATCTCATGACTATCTCGGCTTTCCACGTGGGAGCGTCCGGCCGTTCCATATTCGCCAGTCCCATGGTGGGGCGTTTCTTGAAGGGTCTGGAAAGGTTATACCCACATGTTCGTCAGCTAGTACCAGCGTGGGACCTTAACTTATGGGGCCCCGCTTTGAGCCATTGGCAACTTGTTCTTTGCTCTATTTGTCCTGGAAGGTGGCCTTCCTAGTCGCTATTACATCAGCTAGGAGGGTGTCTGAGCTGAAGGCACTAACCTCTGATCCACCTTACAGGGTCTTCCACAAGGACAAGGTGCAACTCAGGCCTCACCTGGCTTTTCTTCCCCAGGTGGTGTCACATTTTCATACCACCCAAGATATCTTCCTGCCAGTGTTTTATCCCAGGCCTCACATCAGTGCCTGAGAACAATGGCTTCATTCACTGGACGTCCAGAGGGCGTTGGTATTCTACATTGAGCGTACTAAGCTGTTCAGAAAATTGAACCAACTATTCGTGGCAGTGGCAGATCAGATGAAAGACGCCTGATCTCTTCTCAGCACGTTTCATCTTGGATCACAGACTGTATCCGCACATGCTATGAGCTGGCCAAGGCCCCGGCTCCACCTATTATGGCTCATTCCACAAGAGCTCAAGCTTCTTCAGTGGCATTTCTGGCCCAAGTGCCAATATAGGAGATCTGCAGAGCAGCTGCTTGGTCATGGGTGCATATGTTCACCTCTCACTACGCTATCACCCATCATGCCAGAGATGGTGCAGCCTTCAGCAGAGCGGTGCGCCAATCAGTGGTTCCTTGACTCTGACCCCTCCTCCAGCGTATAGCTTGGGAGTCACCTGATTGGAATTGACGTGAACAAGCACTTGAAGAAGAAAAAACGGTTACTCACATACTCGTAACTGTTCTTTGAGATGTGTTGTTCACGTCCATTCCAATACCCACCCTCCTTCCCCTCTGTCGGAGTAGCCGGCAAGAAGGAACGAAAGGGGTGTCAGGTTGGCTGGGTCATATATTGAGTGCCATAAAGGCGCCCCTCCAGGGGGCTCCACGGCCAACCTGATGGGTGTTGCTAAGGGAAATCTTTCCAACGATTGTGCATGCGGCACACGCACACCTGATTGGAATGGACGTGAACAACACATCTCAAAGAACAAAAGTTATGAGAAGGAGAGTAACCTTTTTTTTGAAGATGGTTTTCCTTATCGCAGTCATCTCTGCTGGGGAGTTAGTGAGCTCAGTGCATTAAGGGCTCCCCTGCCTGATGCTGTGGTCTAGGACAACGTGACAATGCTTCCTCGCTCTACACCTAAGGTGGTGTCCAACTTCCACCTTTCTCAGTATATTCCCTACTCTGTGTTCTTCCCAAGTCTCTATTAACATCCAGGGGACGCACATCTTCATATCCTAGATGTGAAATTATGCTCTGTTTTTAACTAGAGGAGACCAAGACCTTTAGAAAAAATGACAAGTAAATGCTGGGGGGATCCACTTATTTCCTAATAAAGGTATCACAGCGTATTAAAAATTTGTATAGAGCATTGTTCTGTCTGAGCTAGGGCGCCAGTTCTTCCCTCTGCGCTCCATTAGAGGCACTGCTCTGCAGCACTGGTGGCATGCCTAGATGTGTATTGCTGGTGGACACCTGCAAAGCAGCAAGCTTGCACCAAGCACTATTCTCTGGCCTTGGTTCTGATGCCTGTTTTGGAGAGAGAGGTGCTGCATTGCATAGTCCATTAAAGAACTGCTCGGCTACCTTCTATCTAGGGGGCACTACTCCCTAACTCCCACACGTGTGAAAGCCCAGAGGCCTCGAAGAAAGGGAGGTTAATTACCAGTAATTGTTCTTTGATAGTCACCTCTGTGCATTCATGCTTGCCCCCCACCAACTGCCCTACCTTGGAGTTCTGGATACAGTCAGGACCTGAGTTTATTCAGAGAGTGCCCCCCAACGTAGAATACAGTGCCACTGTTATGTACACGTGATCCCCCAACAAACACAGCTTTTGAAGGCACTTCCACAGTGCTACACCAGGGCACAGTATCCTACAAGCATGAGGGCAAAGGCGATGCTTGAAGCGTAGCAAGTACTGATAAGTAAGCTGTCTTCATTGCATGATCTTGCTACATGGCAGAGTTAAGGTTGTTTGGGTGTTTGTTTCTGTCCAGCTCTGCCATACCATTGCCTATCTGTGTCAAGCATGACTACAGTGAGGTTTCCTCTGTGAACCCGTGGGATTTAATGTCTGCTGATTTGTATTGTCTGTCCCAAGTGACCTGTGGTTTTCCCTCCTCTCTGAGGAAACTGCAGTGTCCTTTAGTGAAAATTCCCAGGAGGAACAGAGAGTGTGTCTACACAGCCACTTTCAGCACTAAAACTTTAGTTGTTCAGGGGATGTGAAAAAACACACCCCTGAGCAACAAAAGTTTTAGCGCTGAAAAGCACCAGTATAGACAGCGCTTTATCACCGGGAGCCGTGCTCCCGGTGATAAAGCTACCACCGCTCGTTCGGGGTGGTTAGTTTTTTATCACCGGGAGAACTCTCCCCCAGCAATAAAGCGTGACTACACTGCCCACGTCACAGTGCTGCCGCGGCCACGCTGTAACGTGGGAAGTGTAGACATACCCAGAGATGCGGCCCCCTTGACCATTCCAGATGTGTGGGAGAGGGAATAGTCCAGTGCAGAGCACAACTCAGTTTGCAGGGCCTGAGGAAATAGAGAGCAAAAACGCTAGTATAAATTATGAGGAGATTGAAAAATCCCTTCTAAGGAAATCCCTCTGTGACGCCAAAGCCACCGCTGCTGGCAGGGAGAGAAAGGCAGGACTGGGGGTGGCCTCAGTGGGTAGGTCTACACTGCAATTAGACACCTGTGGCTGGGCCCTGCCAGTTGACTCAGACTCGTGGGGCTCGGGCTGTGGAGCTGTTTAATTGTGGTGTAATCGTTCTGGCTCGGGCTGAAGCTCAGGCTCTGGGATCCTCCCACCTTGCAGGGTCCTAGAGCTCAGGCTCCCACCCAAGCCCAGACATCTACACTGTAGTTAAACAGTCTCTTAGCCTGAGCCTGCAAGCCCAAGTCAGCTGGCAGGAGCCAGCTGCGGGTTTCTAATTGCAGTGTAGACCTACCAATGGGAGCTGCCAGAAACCATCACAGCAACAAGTGTGGAGCAATTGGAGCAGCCCCGAAAGCATGGATAGAAAAGGTTCCCTAATATAGCCAGTGACTGGCATAATTGAGGAAGCTCATGCTGCCATGGGGGGAAACTCATCCTGCCACATGCCTGGCTGCCATGGGGGCCAGGGTCTGTCATTATTTCTTTCTGTAGACTAGAGTTTTCTGGTTTGATATTTGGGACCATTCAGTAAAAAGCTGCTGTGCTGCTTCTGCTAATAGGAAGTGAGATCCATAGTTTGCAGATGGTCTCTTAGTGCGTTACGCTTTGGCAGGACATTACAGTACTAGTGATAAATCCTGGGCTATTTTTATCCCAGGCCTGTATCAGCATATCTCCCATGGGGAGAGCAGCAGAGGCTGAGGGATCTTCTCATTCCTGTTACAGAATGGTCTGCGCACAGGTGAAACTGTGATGATTAATGTACATTGCAAATAGGCAGCAAACTGCAGTGGCAGCCTGACCACCGCATCCTTGCTGAATGGGAGCCACGTTTTGGGGACAGGAAATAGGCAGAAGAGGGGATTCAAGGAAAGGTGTGTCTCCAGTCAGTCCCCCAGGGTCTGTGCCCTGCCTCAGTGGTGGGGAGAGGTACCTCATGCACAGGGGTAGCATCAGCTTCAAACAGCATGCCTTCACTTGCAGGTAAACATCCTCACAGACACAGTGCAACCCTGAGCTGCAGCGCTCTGTGTTATTCCAGCCCTGGGGTCTGTGCCCCTCCTCACAGGGTCAGGAATGGGGTGCATTGGCTGACCTGGGGAAGGGTTGGAATAGCAGAGTGGGCGGCAGCAGCAGAACCAAGCTGGAGTAAAAGGTGTCTGAGGGTCCTGAAGCTGTGCATGGGCAAAGCTCGAGGAGTGCTTAAGAACGTAAGAACGGCCGTTCTGGGTCAGACCAAAGGTCCATCCAGCCCAGTGTCCTGTCTGCCGACAGTGGCCAATGCCAGGTGCCCCAGAGGGAGTGAACCTAACAGGCAATGATCAAGTGATCTCTCTCATGCCATCCATCTCCATCCTCTGACAGACAGAGGCTAGGGACACCATTCCTTACCCGTCCTGGCTAATAGCCATTAATGGACTTAACTTCCATGAATTTATCCAGTTCTCTTTTAAGGTTTGGGTTTGAATAGTAGAGGATCCCGCAGGTTGGGTGTCCCATAGTCTAGCAAAGCTGTGTGTGGAGTGGCTCGTGCCATTCCCGCCTCCACTGAATCTGGCTTAAATCCCAGAGCTGCTGGCCTCTCCCTGCCGCATAGCTACATTTGAATGGCTCCTTCTGTTCTTGGCCCCTTCCTAGGGTTGCATGGGCGCATCCTCACCTTTGGCTTGTCCTGAGGTCTGGATGCCTGGGCCCCTGTATTGTGTGAAAGCAGTTAGCCTTTAGGGGGCTTGGCCTCAGGCATGGATCTGAGCCTTCTCTTCCTGGCATTAGATACAGACCCCCTTGCCCAAATGTCCTTGTTTCATTGATTGGAAGTGCAAGGGACAGCTCCTTTTGGGGCTTGGGAGCCAATACATCACAGTGATCCTACAGGCCAGTGGGAGGGGAAAGAATGTGCAGTCCCCAGTGGGAGGGAAAATGGTGGTTAGATTGGAAGAAAGAATTAGGAGCTTCACAGAGAAGATCAAGTATCAGGGGGTAGCCGTGTTAGTCTGTATCTACAAAAACAACAAGGAGTCTGGTGGCACCTTAAAGACTAACAGATTTATTTGGGCACAGAGAAGATCAAGCACCCTATTCCAAATCTCATGAAATAAGCCAGCTGTCCTGTGCTAGGAATCCTTTCTTAAAGTCACTGCAGACATTATTGATCTCACTGCAGTAACAGAGACATCAAAGGCTGCTCAAAGGCCATGTCTCACTGGATTTGGTCCTCTTTGCAATATGGCTGTAAAATCTGTCATTTTGGATTCCAGAAAATAGGCCATGGTGCAATTCTATAAAATGCTACCCTTTTACTCTGTGTAGAACATACAGGAATATCAAGGGCATGAGAAATATGAAGGCTTAGCTCTTGGAATGCCTTTACAGCCCCTACCAAAGGATGACTTAAATCCACAGATGCTGAGGAACTCTCCTTCCTGCTATGCCTACCCCCATGCCCTTTCTCATAAGACACTGGTTGGGTGAGATCCATCTGAAAGCAATACACCAGGTTTTGCAGTCACATTCAGTGGAATTGGTTTGTATTCTCCCAGTGTTCTTCTCTCAAGGAAGCGTTGCATGTTAACGCTAAGTGCCATCATCCTCTCCCTTCTTTGCCAGGACTAGATTGAGCACTGTACCTTTGGAATCTATCCTTACATATCTCAATAAAGCTCTGCAAATTGAATACTGGGATAGTACCTCCTCTCAGCTGCTTCCCTTATCTTCACCAAGCATCCAGGAATGTTGTCTGCTCATCTTTGTCAGCAAGGTCTCTTGGGTGACATGCAAGTTCAATATGTGAAGGGCTGAGCCAGGTTTTTGAAGACCCCTTCTCTTGTGGAGGAAGCTAAAGCTCAGCGTAAGTTTATGAATATCTTTCTTGGAGCTTACAGAGAGACTCCCTGGAGTCTGTGCTGCAGAGCACTTTCGATTTGCCTGCTCTGAAAGTATTGTCTGGAAATGTAGAAAGTTACCAAGCCAGTCATTACCCACCTGAAATTCAGTCACATCCTGCCTCTGAATTTCAGGCTTATAACCTCTAGCATGGCAGCCTCCTTCTTTGTCAGTTTAAAAAGGTGACCTTGCCGTGCTTAGCTAAAATGGCTCTATACAGCAAGTTGGGCCAAGCTTAGGAGAATTGTGTGTGTTCCTCTGCCTGTCTGTTAATCTCTGCTATCGGGGCCTGTCCCTCAGAACGGGCTCCAACTGTTTCCTTTTTTCCACCCAGCACTGGTATTTGGAAGAGATTCCTCCAATCCTGGCTGGGGAGCTCATAGAACCTGGTCTCTTAAACGATGTCTTTGCTGAGAAAGGAAAAATGGCAGAGATTCTTACAGGCAATATGGAATCAGCAAGTGGAAAAGAGACAGAGGGAATAATGCATATGAAATCCAATAACCCTGTAAGCTGTTCTGTGGCAGGGCAGGAAAACCTTTTAACGGACAACCTGATTTGCAGATATTTCCATCAACATGAGTGGTGTTGGAAGGAGTCAGTGGTGAATCAGATTTTCCTCTTGTTTTATGAAGAAGTGAGCCGGGCTTGAGGAGCCCATTCAGATGCCTTTGTGCTCTGTTTGCCCTGAGGTCTCCTTTTTGCTTCTCCCTTATTTCTTCTGCTCCCTTCAGTGCTTCCAAAAGTGAAGCAAGAGATGGTTCATTTAATTGTGGTGGCCCTAGCTTGGGCAGACACTGGTGTTCAGATTTCTTTTGCAAATAAGTTACTTTGGATATCACCAGTGTCCCCAGTTTCATCTTGGAAGAAGCAGCTCACTCTGCACTGAAATCTAAGGTCCCTTCTCCCAGTGAGTTGGATCTTGGCACCTTAATGGATGAGAATTTGGACTGCTCAGGAGAACTCTGTCAGGTTTCACTGGCATCTTTAAACCAGGGTGTCCAAAGCGTGGCTCTGTGTCCCTTGAGGGTGACTGTATTAAGGAGAAAATTTGAAAGTGTTCTCCCTAGTACCTTTCTGTAGGGACTAGGGCATGAGTGGGTCAGGCCTCAGGGTTAGAGAGTCAGGAGCTAGGAACCAGAGCCGGGGACAGAGCCAGAGTCAGAAGTCAAGCCAAGGGTCAAAGCCGTAGTCATCATCAGGGGTAGGACTCTAGATTCATCTGATCTCTTCTGACAGATTGCGCCACATCCCTAGCCTTTCGACCGAGAACGCTTTATCCCCAGCTCTCAGGTGCTTTGTCTAGGCTTTGTGATTGAATTCAGTCTTTGATGTAACAGGGCCTGAGCCATTAATTGCTTTGAAAATTAGGACCAAAGCCTTAAACTGGCCTCAGAAGCTGACCAGGAGTCAATGGAGGGACTTGAGCACAGGCTGGATGTGCTCATGGTGGTCTAGGCCATGGAGGAGGCAGGCAGCTGCCTCCTGTGCCAGCTGGAGCCTCTACATCATCTTCAATTTAATGCTAGTTACAGGGAATTACAGTAATCCAGCCGGTGGGTGACAAATGCATATTGTACTGTAGCCAGGCCCTCATTCAGGAGGGAGGGACGAAGTTTTTTGGTGAGCTGCAGGTGGAAGAAGCATTTTTAGTCACTGGTCATCCAAGCTAAGTGAGGAGTCAAATAGGACTCTGAGGCTTTGCAACACTCTGATGAGTGGGGGCTGTGCAGTGTCAACGAAAGGTGGAACTGTGGCTTGGCCAGCTCTTCAGAGCATTTCCTTTTCTGATCAGCATCACTTGGGTCGTTCCTGGGGTCAGCTTGAGCCAGGTGCTCTGTATCCGAGAGCTGATCTCATGCAGGGAGGCAAGGCTGGAGGCTGGTGTGGGGGGTCAGGTTTCAGAAGAGAACTAGATTGGTGCGGGCCCAGAGGTGCAGATATACAGATCTGGGACTGATGAGCAGGGACCAACAGCAGAGCCTCATCATAAAGCTCTGTTTCTAACACCTCTGCCTGTTTGCAGCATCTCTTATTGCTAATTAAACACCTGTCTCTTGTTCTTCAAAGAAGCTGCCTTTGCATATTTAAACTCCTTGCCTATCTTCCCCTATTCCTTAGAGGTTTTCTGTATCTGTGGACTCTGGTGTTCCTGTGAAGGAACTGAAGGAATTGAGGCTGTACCTTTCTTGGGCACTTAATGTTCATTGCCACACAACAGCATTTGTGCAGTCCCCCTAGTCACACGTTCCCAGAAAGTTCCAGCATCTTGTGTAGCAGGGGGTACCTTTCCCAGGAGGGTATATGCAACGACAACCACCCAGAAAGAACTATAGTTACTGGTATACCTTTGTGTGTGTACCCAACAGTCTGTCGGGGCATCATTTGCTTGGGATTTGAACATCATTCTGACTTGGCTCATGGGTTTTATCCTTTAAACTTTTCACAGACTTTGCTTTTTTATCACCTATCTCTGAAGATAGCATTTCTGGTGGCAATAACATGCGCCTGAACTGTGAGAGTGATTCAGCATCTCGTGGTTCGTGTGCCCATTACAAGTGATTACAAGGATAAAATTGTTATGACCTAAATTCTTGCTCAGAGTGCTGTCAAACTTTCATCTACAGCAAACAGTTATCCAGCCAATGTTGGTTCTGAAGCGATTTAGGCCAGACTATATAACTGGTTTTTTAGATGAGGGAAATGCAGATCTAATATACTTGGACTTCAGTAAAGCATTTAACCTAGTACCACACAGGAAATTATTAGTTAAATTAGAGAAGATGGGGATCAGTACAAGAATTGTACGGTGGATAAGGGACTGGCTAAAGGGAGATAGCAAGGAGTTGTGCTAAAAGATGAACTGTTGGACTGGAGAAAGGTTACTAGTGGAGTTCTTCTAGTCGGTCTCGGAACCAATCTTATTCAATATTTTTATGAATGACCTTAACACAAACAGTAGGAGTGTGCTGATATTTGCTGATGATACGAAGTTGGGAGGCACCATCAATACACAGGAGGATCAGAACGTTACAGGGGGATCTGGGTGACTTTGAAGACCTGGAATGACAGAAATGGGATGAAATTCAGTAGTACAAAATTCAAGGTCATGCACTTGGGTCTAATAAGAATTTCTGCTACAAGTTGGGTGCCCTTCAGTTGGAAGTTACAGAAAAGGAGAGAAACCTGGGTGTGGAGGTCAATCAGTGGATGACTCTGAGCCACCAATGTGATGCAGCTGTGAAAAAAGGCAAATGCGATCCTAGGGTGTATCAGGTGAGGCATTTCCAGGAGAGAGAGAGAGAGAGAGAGTGTAATGCCATCATACAAGATACTGGTAAAACCTCATTTGGAATACTGTGTACAATCCTGGGCACCCATGTTCAAGAAAGATGAATTTAAACTGGACCAGGTGCAGAGAAGAGCTACTAGGATGATCAGGGGAATGGAAGGCCTGTCTTAAGAGAGAAGAGTGGAGGAGGTTGGCTTGTTTAGCCTGACAAACAGAAAACTGGGCGGGGGGAGGTGTGAATCTGATCGGTCTCGATAAACGGGGGGTAAACACCAGGGAGGGTGATGAGCTATTGAAGCTGAAGGGCAGTGTTGGCAGAACCATAGGTACTAACTTTTCTTTTTCCCTGGGGGTGTTCCACCCCCTCTCTACCCCGAGGCCCTGCACCTACTTTGCTCCCTCTCCGAGGCCCTGCTCACTGTGCCTCTTCCCGGCCCCACTTCTCCCCTCCCCGAACAAACTCACGCTGGAACAAACCCCAAACAAACCTGGCCATGAACAAACTCAGGCTGGAAATTAGAAGCAGGTTTCTAACCATCAGAGGAGCGAGGTTCTGGGGCAGCCTTCCAGTATGAGTTGTGGGGGCAAACAACTTAATTAGTTTTAAGAGAGAGCAGGACGAATGCAAGAGTATGACTGTATGACAGGACTGTTGATGATAGTAGGGGTCAAGGCTCAATAGTTCTGGGGCTCACTTTCAGCTTATGCCTTACATTCCTAACAATCTCATGCTTTAGGGCTGAGATTGTTCACTGCAGGGGTCATGAAGGGATCCTCTGGCCAATGCATCCTGGTGGTTTCTGTCTCCTTCCTCTGAAGCATCAGGAATGGCCCCGTGTGGAGATGGGATACTGGACTGAGTGGTCTAGTGCTCTCAGATGGCAATGAGCATTCTCTTTCTCAGGTGTGTGGCTGGCTGGCTCTTGCCCACATGCTCAGAGTCTCACGGATTGTCATATGTGGGGTTGGGAAGGAATTGTCCCCCAGGTCAGACTGGCGGTGATCTTGGAGCTTTTTCCCCATCCTCTACACATGTGGGTGTGGGTCACTGCCAGGTTATCTGCGTATATGTCACTTAATCATTTCCCTGCCATTGCAGTGGCCTCAGGCACGGGTGCCCTGTGGTCCCTCCTGTTCTCTCCCTGTGGCACGGCACAGTCTCGTCTCCTGAGGGCTGTGATGCTTTGGTCTGATTTTGGCTGTAGGGTTTAGTGTGCAGAAGCTGGGTGGGGTTGGTGGCCTGTGATGTACAGGAGATCAGACTGGATGATCTGGTGGTCCCTCTGGCCTTATGCTCTCTGACTCTGTGTAAAGGGGACTGTAAATTACTCCCATGGGCAGGATTAAGCCTTTTTGCAAATCATCCTAGTGGGTTGTTGCATGTGGAGATAAGTCTAACGAGCAAGAGATTTTTGGCCCAAAGGCTATTTAAACAGATGACATTTTATGTTCAGACTTATTACAGCCAGAAAGGGTTGCAGGTACCAGATGTTAGGACTCGCTGTGCTAGGGCAGTACCAACTCTGGCAGCTTGTCTTTATAATGCTTTAATAGTCTGAATGTGTAAGACGGCTCTACATAAAGTTCAATTCATACCTTTCCTCTACGGTCTCAATTGGATGCTCATTTCTGGAGACTAGTCCTTCACTTGCTGTCTACTTAATCACATATTAGCCCTCCTGAGGATTGCTAGTGGTGTCTAGTTTCCCAGGAGTGAGGATGAGTAGCAGCAATTCCTTGAAGGAGAAAAAGGGATCCTAACTAGTCACTAGAATTCTCTGCATGGGTTTCCTGTTCAGATCGACATTCAACCTCTCTTCTTTCCTTGCTCCTTTGAGTATTATGAGAATCTTTGCCATACTACAAGCTGGTTAATGGGCAGAGCTTTATTTAATCTTGGTTTAGAGTGTTATGGCCATTATCTGGAGCAGGCTGCCCCCAACAGCTACCTGCTTTGAAATGGTTCCAGGGTCTGCACAGCTTGGAACAAGTATAACACAGGTCTGTGGCTTTGCCAAGGCAAGTCCTGCAGAGAGTTCAGTTACTGGTAAATAACCGAGAGTAAATGTTTTCCTAACAAGCTCCAGGCGTGAGAATTTTTCAGCAGCAACTACAAGCCCCGAATTTAATCCCCAGTTAGTAGTGGAAGCATCACCACTCAACCTCCTCTGAGCTCTGCGTTCTCTGCCACCTTCTGAGTGTAGGAGTCATTGCAGGAGGAATGTGGGTCGCTGTTGGCACCAGGATGCTACCTCAAAGGTGCTGGCTGTGTACACTACTTTTGGGCCAAGCCAGGAGGAGTGCTGGTTGTGGCAGTGCGCCATAGCAAATGGCTGTTGCTAGCCCATGTGGTATAGCAGTTTCCTCTGTGCTAGCAGGCCTGGTCTTTCCTGGGGAATAGTGCAGCTCAGAATCATTCACTCCTCCCTTCCTCTCTTTTCAGGTGGCCATCATTGCAGGAAATTTTGAACTGGCTGAAATCATCAAAACCCACAAAGAGTCTGACGTTGGTGAGTTTGGCCTTTCACCCTATTTTCCCCTCTTATCTCACTTCAGGTCCTGCGATATTTCCGTGGTTCTCATTTCCCAGTGCTGCCTAGGGAAACCAATGGAGCTACTGTAACGGGGGTCTGGCACTCCCTGTGGGTTTTGGGTGCTGGGACTTGCGTGGGTGGTTGCTGTGGGGGTGTTTGTGCTGTCCATGGGGATAGGGGAAGGGTTGACTGTGTCAGTCTGTGTGGCAGCCTAAACTGTCACTGTTTGTGGTTAGTATGTTTGGTGGACTGTTTACTCTGGCTGTTTTGGTTGCTGTACCAAAGAGTATAAACAGACTGTCGGGCATTTAGCAAGTTGGACTGTCTCTCCAAAACTCTGTTTTTCAATTCCACATCCTCTCTTGTGTGCTTGGGGCAGTTAGTCCCCACAGGGAATCGCTCATGCTAAAGCCCTGCAGCTGGACTCGGTGCAGGGGAGAGGAATGCTGCCCACCTCAGGCCACCATTGCTGGGCTGCTGTTGCTGCAGCAGCCTCCATTCTAGTTGCACTCACCCAGGGCTCTTGCCTCACTTACGCAGGGAATGTGCCAAGTCCTGGGGGGAGGGATAGCTCAGTGGTTTGAGCATCGGCCTGCTAAACCCAGGGTTGTGAGTCCAGTCCTTGAGGGGGCCACTTAGGGATCTGGGGCAAAAAAAATCTGTCGGGGGATTGGTTCTGCTTTGAGCAGGGGACTAGATGACCTCCTGAGGTCCCTTCCAACCCTGATATTCTATGATTCACTGGGGCATCCCCATTCCTTGCAATATCTGTGCAGCCCTACACAGAGAACCCCTGCAGAGCTGAGCTCAATACTCTGCATAAAGCCAGGCCCCATGCTGAACTTCCTCTAGTTCTCTCCCTGAGAAATCCTCCCCCTGAGAGAGAGAGACGGGTGGCGCCGGAGTCCTTTAGAGCAATGGAGGAGCTGATAGGCTTTACTCGTGGGAGAGGGTTAACTCCACACAGTGGGTCAAATGCCTGCTCTGAGCAGAGGGCGCAGGGGTGTCCCGGCAAAAGGAGATGCAGTGCTGGACTTCCTGGAGTATGGACCTTCAAGTAGATGTTCAAGCAAATACGAGCTTGCATCATCTGTGAAAAGGAGTGTTAATGCTGCCAAAGGGCCTCGGGGAAAGCTGAAGTCTTCCTATAAGTATATCAAGCAGAAGTACTGGCAAGAAAGCAAACACAATAATGAATGACGAAGAGATTGCATTCATGATTATTATAGAATGGCTGAGCTACTGAACTGCTTTATTAAATCTCTTTCTGTTGAGAAAAGATGTAGGAAATCATCTGATTAATTAAGAAGAAAACGCTGACTTTGTATGTACTGTATGGCTGCTGATATGAAGTAGGTCAGATAATACTTGGGATACTGAACATACACAAACCAGCAGGTCCAGATGGCATGCACCTGCAAGTCAAGGGAATTAGCTAATGAACTTTCCAAACACTAGAAATTATTTTTTAAACATCCATTGAGAACTGGGAAGATACCAAAGGATTAGAAAAACGCAAAGATGGTGTTGATCATGAAGAAAGGGGGAGAGCATGAACCGGCTAGTTATCATCTCATTTGCCTACTATCAATGTCTAGTAAGGTAATGGAACATATACTAAAAGAAAGAAAAGTTCACTGCGTTTCTAGGTTAATGGAGTCCTGAGCAATAAGAGCAGGAACTTACAAAGGATAATTTTTGAATAATGCTTCTACAGGTCCCCGCTGTCAGGGCTGCACATGCCTGGCTGTGTGCCAAGAACTGTCAGTGGAGCTGTGAACACAAGCCGTGGACCTCACAAATGAGACCCGCCATGTATGGCAGTAAAAGGGGTCATGATCAGCAATCATCTCTGTAACTTTCTGCGACTGGACACTCTCCCAGCTCAGAACCCATCAGGCTGTTCTCTAGGTTCTTATTTTCTTTTTTAGAGAGATTCAGCCCCTTGAATTTGATTTGTACACCTTTGATCTGGGGCAGGGCAGTGTAGAGTTCAAGGTAGAGGAGAGGGGAACTGTTTATTTCACCAGATTCACTGGGGTTGAAGCTGCTTCTACTGAAAATGTGTCTGTGACTCCAGGTGAAGCTGGTTGGTTCTGATCCTGTCAGCTCATCTTTCTTGGCATGGACGGCTTGAAATCCTCTGACAGTGGATATGCCCTGTGAGGAAAGGGATCTTTGCAGACACTATTGATTCATAGATTCATAGATTCTAGGACTGGAAGGGACCTCAAGAGGTCATCGAGTCCAGTCCCCTGCCCGCATGGCAGGACCAAATACTGTCTAGACCATCCCTGATAGACATTTATCTCACCTACTCTTAAATATCTCCAGAGATGGAGATTCCACAACCTCACTAGGCAATTTATTCCAGTGTTTAACCACCCTGACAGTTAGGAACTTTTTCCTAATGTCCAACCTAGACCTCCCTTGCTGCAGTTTAAACCCATTGCTTCTTGTTCTATCCTTAGAGGCTAAGGTGAACAAGTTTTCTCCCTCCTCTTTATGACACCCTTTTAAATACCTGAAAACTGCTATCATGTCCCCTCTCAGTCTTCTCTTTTCCAAACTAAACAAACCCAGTTCTTTCAGCCTTCCTTCATAGGTCATGTTCTCAAGACCTTTAATCATTCTTGTTGCTCTTCTCTGGACCCTTTCCAATTTCTCCACATCTGTTTTAAAATGTGGTGCCCAGAACTGGACACAATACTCCAGCTGAGTAGTTGGGCTAGTTTGTCTTTTCTGTCACACTCTTTGAGGGTCTGCAGAAGAGGAGAGGTGGGAATTGGGACTGCTCTCTTCTCTCCGGTTGGTTAGAACTGAGAGGCTGGATTGTACATAGAATCTCGTCACTCCCAACATGATCACTGTCCAGGTTCCCTCCGCACTATCGATACATTGGATTGTGGAGGAAGTGCTGCCCTCACCTGAACTGCGACCTTCAATGACACAGCACAGAGGTGAAGATATAACTTCTTATTCCCTTGATTCCCCTCATTTAAGGGGTGTGTGTGTGTGGTGGGGCGGGGGAGAGGGAGAGAGATTTATAGAATCATAGAAATCTAGGGCAGGAAAGAACCTTGAGAAGTTATCAAGTCCAGCTCTCTGCACTGAGGCAGGACCAATAAACCTAGACCATTGGTTCTCAACCCCGGCCCAATCAGCATACAGCTGCAACCTATGTGATATCCTCAGGGCCATAAATGTAGTATATATATTGCGTGGATGCGGCCCACGTAACACATAGAGAGCTGCGTATATGGCCCACAATGGTAAATATATTGAGAACCACTGACCTAAAACAATCTGTTTGTCTAGCCTGTACTTAAAATCCTCCAGTTAGTTAGTTAAACAGATATTAAAAGGTACAGTGCCAAAAGTGAAATCCCTGCAAGCTACATGTAAACTTTTTAAAGACACCATAATAGAGGCTAAACTTAAATGTATACCCCAAATTAAAAAACATAGTAAGAGAACCAAAAAGGTGCCACTATGGCTAACAACAAAGTAAAACAAGCAGTGAGAGGCAAAAAGGCATAATTTTAAAAATGGAAGTTAAAGTCTAGGAATGAGGAATGAGGAAAATAGAAAGGAGTTTAAACTCTGGCAAGTGAAGTGTAAAAATATAATTCTGCGGGCCAAAAAAGAATATGGAGAACAGCTAGCCAAAGACTCAAAAAGTAATAGCAAAAATTTTTTTAAAGTACATCAGAAGCAGGAAGCCTGCTAAACAACCAATGGGGCCACTGGATGATTGAGATGCTAAAGGAGCACACAAGGACGATAAGGCCATTGTGGAGAAACTAAATTAATTCTTTGCATTGGTCTTCATGGCTGAGGATGTGAGGGAGATTCCAAAACCTGAGCCATTCTTTTTAGGTGACAAATCTGAGTAATTGTCACAGATTGAGGTGTCATTAGAGAAAGTTTTGGAACAATTTAATAAATGTAACAGTAATAAGTCACCAGGACCAGATGGTATTCACCCAAGAGTTCTGAAGGAACTCAGACGTGAAATTGAAGAACTACTAACTGAAGGATCGCTAATGTGATGCCAATTTTTAAAAAGGGCTCCAGAGCTAATCCCAGCAATTACAGGCTGATAAACCTGACTATATTAAAGAACAGAATTATCAGACACACAGATGACCATTTGTTGGGGAACAGTCAACATAGTTTTTGTAAAGGGAAATCGTGCCTCGTCAATCTATTAGAATTCTTTGAGGGGGTCAACAAGCATGTGGACAAGGGAGATCCAGTGGATATAGTGTACTTAGATTTTCAGAAAGCCTTTGACAAGGTTCCTCACCAAAGACTCTTAAGCAAAGTAAGCTGTCATGGGATAAGAGGGAAGGTCCTCTCATGAATTGGTAACTGGTTAAGATATAGGAAACAAAGGGTAGGAATAAATGGTAAGTTTTCAGAATGGAGAGTGGTAAATAGTGGTGTCCTCCAGGGGTCTGTACTAGGACCAGTCCTATTCAACATATTCATAAATTAACTGGAAAAAGGGATAAACAGTGAGGTGCCAAAATTTTAAGTCCAAAGCAGACTGCAAAGAGCTACAAAGGTATCTCACAAAACTGGGTGAATGGGCAACAAAATGGCAGATGAAATTCAGTGTTGATAAATGCAAAGTAATGCACATCGGAAAACATAATCCTCACTATACATATAAAATGATGGGGTCTAATTTAGCTGTTACCACTCAAGAAAAAGGTCTTGGAGTCAAGAAAGAGATCTTGGAGTCATTGGATAGTTCTCTGAAAACATCCATTCAATGTGCAGTGCCAGTCAAAAAAGCTAACTGAAATTTGGGAATCATTAAGAAAGGTATAGATAATAAGACAGAAAATATCATATTGCCTCTATATAAATCCATGGTATGCTCACATCTTGAATACTGCGTGCAGATGTGGTCACCCCATCTCAAAAAAGATATATTGGAATTGGAAAAGGTTCAGAAAAGGGCAACAAAATGATTAGGCTTCCGTATGAGGAGAGATTAATAAGATTGGGAATTCTCAGCTTGGAAAAGAGGTGACTAAGGAGGGATATGATAGAGGTCTTGTAGTGAGTCGGTGTGGCTCCCCTCCTGCCCAGAAGAGGGAGCCCCCGTGCAGGCACCGGAGTGGGTGGAGCCACCGCCGCCTGTTCCCGCCCCCCGGAAGTCAAGGGGCGGGACAGGAAGTATAAAGGCCGGTCACCAGAGCTCAGTCAGCCGCCAGCCACCACAGAGAGCAGACGTGCGGCTGGGAGCTCCCGGCTGGGAGACCTCCGAGGCCAGGGCCCTGACTGGCCAGAGCTACCCCGGGCCCGCTACGAGGAGGAGCCGCCGGAGCCCGTCCGCTCCTGTCGCTGGGAGGAACCCTGGGAACCGCCCCACACTAACACCGAGGGCGAGACCGCACCAGAACCCCTCCGCCCCTGCTGCTACCCGGAGGAGCCGCCCGAGTGCCGTTGGCCGGATTTCCCGGCAGAGCTACCGGACCTGCCACCAAGCCCTGGCCACGAGGAGCCCATGCAGATGGACTGGCCCGAGCCCGGTGTGACAAACGAGGTAGGCTCTGAGGGGGATCTTGGAAGTAGCCCGGGGGTAGCCGACCCCGGTCCGGCTGCAAACGAATGTGAGCCAATGTCAGTGTGTTGGGGTCTGGATACCCCACTGACCAGCAGCGGCAGTAACCGCTGCTAGGGCCCCGGGCTGGAACGCAGTGGAGTGGGTGGGCCTGCGTTCCCCCCTGCCACCCCGCTCACGGGTGGCAGGCTTCCCCCTCACCCAACGCTCGGCTGTAGGAGCCTAGGCGTACCTTACCTGTTTGCTTGCTCAGCCCCTGCTACCAAGGGCCTGAGCTCTAACTGTGTGTGCCCCGCCCTGATCCAGGGCCTGGGCTCTTTGACTGTTTGCTTGCTCAGCCCCTGCACCAGAGGGCCTGAGGCTTGAACTAACTGTTGTCGGCTCCGCCCCTGCACCAGAGGGTCTGAGCCTGGAACTAACTGTTGTCGGCTCCGCCCCTGCACCAGAGGGCCTGAGCCTGGAGCTAACTGCTGTCGGCTCAGTCCCTGCACCAGAGGGCCTGAGCCCCGAACTCCCGGTTGTCTGCTCAGCCCCTGCCTGAGGGCCTGAGCCCTGAGCTAGCTGTCGGCTTTGCTCCGCCCCTGCACCAGAGGGCTGGAGCTTCTGGACTAACGGACTGCTTGTTCCCACAGTAGTGAGTCGGTGTGGCTCCCCTCCTGCCCGGAAGGGTCGAGCCCTGGCAAGGACCTATTACAGGTCTATAAAATCCTGACTGGTATGGAGAAAGTAAATAAGGAAGTGTTATTTACTCCTTCTCGTAGCACAAGAACTAGGGGTCACCAAATGAAATTAATAGGCAGCAGGTTTAAAACAAACAAAAGGAAGTATTTCTTTGCACAACGCACGGTCAACCTGTGGAACTCTTTGCCAGAAGATGTTGTGAAGGCCAAGACTATAACAGGGTTCAAAAAAGGACTAGATAAATGCATGGAGGATAGGTCCATCAATGGCTTTTAGTCAGGATGGGCAGGAATGATGTCCCTAGCCTCTGTTTGCCAGAAACTGGGAATGACCGACAGGGGATGGATCACTTGATGATTCCCTGTTCTGTTCATTCCCTCTGGGGCACCTGGCATTGGCCACTCTTGGAAGACAGGATACTGGGCTAGATGGACCTTTGGTCTTACCCACTATGGCCGTTTTTATGTTCTGAATTTGTCAAGGTCCATTTGAATTCTAATCCTGTCTTCCAAAGTATTTGTAACCTCTCCCAGCTTGGTGTCATCTGAAAAATGTATAAGCATACTCTCCACCCCATTATCCAAGCCATTAGTGAAAATATTAAATCGCACTGGACCCAGGACTCATTTCTACGGGACCCCACTAGAGGCCCCCTCGCAGTTTGCCAGTGAGCCATTCATAATTACTCTTTAATTAAAGTCTTTCAACCAATTGTGCAGATTTGTGTTGTACATGTGTGGTACAGAGAGATTGTACGTCCGTCTTTCAGTAATTTCATCTAGATCTCATTTCCCTAGTTTCCTTATGAGAATGTCACATGGGACTACATCAAATACCTTACTAAAATAAAGATGCATCACATTTCCTGCTTCTGCCCTATCTACTAGGTCATTAACCTTATCAAAGAAGGAACTTAGGAAGATTTGCTTTTGTTGATTTTGACAAATTCATCCTGGCTATTCTTATAACTCTTTTATTCCCTGGGTGTTGATTATTTAATAATTTGTCCCAGTATCTTTCCGAGTATTGAAGTTAGGCTGAGTGGTCTTTAATTTTCCAGATCCTCTTTGATCCTCTTTAGATCATAGATAGATACTATATGTTTCTCCGTCTCCAGTCCTCTTGGACCTCCGCTGTCCTCCGTGAGTTCTCAAAGATAATTGCTAACATTCCAAGATTGGGTCAGTTAGTTTCTTAACTACCCTAGATACATTTTTTTCAGGTCCGGCCAACTTGAATATATCTAACTTATCTAAATAGTCTTTAACCTGTTTTTGCCCTGTTTTGGTTTGCCTTCCTTCCCACCTGTTTTTAATATTAATTGTGTTGAGTATCTGATCACCATTAAACTTTTTAGTGAAGAGAGAAGCAAAATAGGCATTAAATATCTCAGCCTTCTTGATATCAGTTATTAGTTCTCCTTCTCCACTAAGTTGAGAACCAACACTTTCCTACGCCTTTCTATTGGTCCCACTGTATTAAAGACCCTCCTTCTTCTGTTTAATTTCCCTTCCTAGGAGTAATTCAGTTTGTGCCTTAGTTTTTCTGATTTTGCCCCTACATGCTTGTGCTATTTTTTTATATCCATCCTTTGCAATTAGTCCATGTTTCCTCCTTTTGTAGGATACCTTTTAGATTTTCAGATCATTAACGAGCTCCTGATGGAGTCATATTGCCCTTTTCTTCTTCTTCCTATCTTTTCTTCGCATTGGAATAGTTTCCAGTTATGCCTTTAATATTGTCACCTTGAGAAACTGCCAGCTCTCCTGAACTCCTTTTTCCCTTAGATTTTCTTCCCATGAGACTGTTGTGCGAATAGTGATCTAAAAAACTTAAAAGAGTTTAAGGTTTTTATACACTGTTTCACTGCCCAACATTAAACAGTAATAGATAGGTTTGGGTTTAAATAATTTTAAACAGAGGCCTTGGTTACTTGGGAAATACCCAGAAGCATTCATTCAGAATGAAAGTTTGTTGATTAAACACAAGAAAGAACAAGAAATTAAAACAAGCATTTATGTTGAAACTGTGGTGGCGTGATTATGCAAAACAAACTTAGAGCTTATCAGAGTCTCTGCTTTTGGAGTCAAAGTATCAGTGTCTCATATTTTCAGAAGAACCTTTCTTTGATGACAATGAAAAGGTTAATTTTATTATCTTCTGATGTGAAGGGCATGCACTTATCCTGTTCTTAACAAACAAGTAGACACAAGGTGAAGAGAGAGAGGATAGAAAAACTGGTTGAAATATGGCCTTTGTTGATGTTTTTGTGTCACTGCTGGTTAGTTTTGAGTGGGTGCTTTGGCTGGCAAGTCGTCCATGACACCTGCTGCTTGGACCTGGTTAGTTACTGTCTGTTAGGGCTGTCATCTGGTCTGGTTGGATCCTTTCTTCTTCGACAAGGCAAGTTTGGATGAATGCAGTATAGTTGATTTCAGGATTCAATAAAAAGCCAAGAGAGGGAGATAGGATAGGAGGCAAGAAATAGTGGGGTAGAAAATAACACAAGAAGGGAAGGGAATACAATACCGGAACTTACTTGCCCCTGCAGCGCTGCTAATTAGGTCTTCACACTGGTGACTGAGGACTACGTGTCACAATCATGTGATGACTTTTAGCATTCACAGGTGAAAACAAAGTTCCTCAACCAAGGGCAAGGCCAGCTGGCCTACCTATCAGAAAGAAAGTCCATTAGATAAGTCGAGGTGAGCTGCAGTGCTGGAAGGGCAGGGGATGAGCCAGGAGAAGATGACTCTTTTTTTAAAAAAGACTTTTTAAGTAGCTCAAAAAATGAGTAAAAGTGGGTGGCATATTTTAGCCTCCTTATGGAAATGGATTTAATTGGTGGTTGAAATAAGGTCAAACTTCGGAGAGGTAACTTTGTTCCCACATTTCTTGTTTACTAAGTAGGATCTCACCACTGTCCTTGACTTATATCTGTAGGCCATTTTATTTGGACTAATACAGTTTCTCTGTGTGGTTTTCTTGCATTTGTAACAACTTGATCTATTGTTCGTGGTTATTGTATTTGGATACAAACTGGCTAACCTAGTGTGGAGGACTAGGTTTGGTGGGGGCAGGTGACAAAAGCCCACAGGTAAGTCGAACAGATGGAGACCTGGGAGAAGGGTCGGAATTGGGGGGGGGGTGTCAGGCATGGGCTGTTATAGCCGGGATAAGGGAGAGGAGACCAGAGAGAACATGGGGGGGTGGGAATCAAGTCAATATCTTAGGTGTCTGTATACTAATGCAAGATATATGGGGAATAAGCAGGAAGAACTAGAAATGCTAGTTAATAAACACATCTATGACATAGCTGGCATCACAGCGAATTGGTGGGACAATACACATGGCTGGAATATTGGTATGAAGGGTACAGCTTGCTCATGAAGGACAGGCAAGGGGAAAAGGGAGGAAATGTTGCCTTATATATTAAAAATATATACATTTGTACTGAGGTTGACCTGGAAATAAGAGACAGACTGCTTGAAAATCTCTGGGTAAGGATAAAAGGGTTAAAAAACAAGGGTGATGTCATGGTAGGGTTTACCACAGACCACCTAACCAGGAAGAAGAGGTGGATGACACTTTTTTAAAACAACTAACAAAATCATCCAGAGCACAGTACTTGGTGGTGATGGGGGACTTCAACTACCCAGACATGTGTTGGGAAAATAACACAGCAGGGCACAGATTATCCAACAAGTTCTTGGTATGTATTGGAGACAATTTTTATTTCAGAAGGTGGAGAAAGCTACTAGGGGAGAGGCTGTTCTAGATTTGATTTTGACAAATAGAGAGGAACTGGCTGAGAATTTGAAAGTGGCAAAGGCAGCTTAGGTGAAAGTGATCATGAAATAAGAGTTCACAATTCTAAGGAATGGTAAGAGGGAAAACAGTACAATAAAGATAATGGATTTCAAGAAAGCAACCTCAGGGAAAGTCTAAAGGTAAAAACAGTTCAAGAGAGTTAGCAGTTTTTCAAAGACACATTATTAAGGACTCAGGAGCAAACTATCCCACTGCGTGGGAAAGATAGGAAGTATGGCAAGAGACCACCCTGGCTTAAGCAGGAGATTTTCAATGATCTGAAACTCAAAAAAGAGTCCTACAAAAAATGGAAATTAGGTCAAATAACAAAGGATGACTGTACACAAATAACACAAGTATGTAAGGACAAAATTAGAAAGGCCAAGACACAAAATGAGATTAAACTAGCTAAAGACACAAATGGTAACAAGAAAATATTCTACAGATACATTAGAAGCAAGAGGAAGACCAAGGACAGGGTAAGCCCATTACTCAGTGATGGGAGGAAAACAATAACAGAAAATGTGGAAATGACAGAGGTGCTAAATGACTTCTTTGTTTTGGTTTTCACCAAAAAGGTTAGTAGCGACTGAACGTCTAACATAGTGAAAGTCAGTGAAAATGAGGTAGGATCAGAGGCTAAAATAGGAAAAATTTAAAAATTACTTAGACAAGTTAGATGTCTTCAAGTTACCAGGCCCTGATGAAATGCACCCAAGAATGTTCAATAAATGTTCAATAAATGTGCAGGTGAATGAGCCCTTGATGGTGTGACTGATGTGGTTGGGTCCTCTGATGGTGTCGCCAGAGTAGATATGGGGACAGAGCAGGCAACAAGGTTTGCTACAGGGATTGGTTCCTGCGTTGGTGTTTCTGTGGTGTGGTATGTAGTTGCTGGTGAGTATTTGCTTCAGGTTGGGGGGTTGTCTGTAAGTGAGGACTGGCCTGCCTCCCAAGGTCTGTGAGAGTGAAGGATCATTTTCCAGGATAGGTTGTAGATCGTGGATAATGCGCTGGAGAGGTTTTAGCTGGGGGCTAAACTGGTATGTGATGGCCAGTGGTGTTCTGTTATTGTCCTTGTTGGGCCTGTCCTGTAGTAGGTGATTTCTGGGTACCCGTCTTGCTCTGTCAATCTGTTTCCTCACTTCCCCAGGTGGGTACTGTAGTTTTATGAATGCTTGATAAAGATCTTGTAGGTGTTTGTCTCTGTCTGAGGGGTTGGAGCAAATTCGGTTGTATCTTAGGGCTTGGCTGTAGACAATGGATCGTGTGATGTGTCTTGGATGGAAGCTGGAGGCATGTAGGTACGTATAGCAGTCAGTAGGTTTCCGGTATAGGGTGGTGTTTATGTGACCATCACTTATTTGCACTGTAGTGTCCAGGAAGTGGATCTCTTGTGTGGACTGGTCCAGGCTGAGGTTGATGGTGGGGTGGAAATTGTTGAAGTCCAGATGGCATTCTTCAAGGGCCTCCTTTCCGTGGGTCCATATGATGAAGATGTCATCAATGTAGCGCAAATAGAGGAGGGGCTCTAGGAGACAAGAGCTGAGGAAGCGTTGTTCTAAGTCAGCCATAAAAATGTTGGCATACTGTGGGGCCATGCGGGTTCCCATAGCAGAGCCACTGACTTGAAGGTATAAATTGTCCCCAAATCTGAAGTGGTTGTGGGTGAGGACAAAGTCACAAAGCTCAGCCACCAGGCTTGCTGTGGCCTCATCAGGGATACTGTTCCTGACAGCTTGTAGTCCATCTTCATGTGGAATATTGGTGTAAAGTGCTTCTACATCCATGATGGCCAGGATGGTGTTTTCAGGAAGACCACCAATGCATTGTAGTTTCCTCAGGAAGTCGGTGGTGTCTCAAAGATAGCTGGGAGTGCTGGTAGCATAGGGTCTGAGGAGAGAGTCCAAATAGCCAGATAATCCTGCTGTCAGAGTGCCAATGCCTGAGATGATGGGGCGTCCAGGGTTTCCGGGTTTATGGATCTTGGGTAGCAGATAGAATACCCCTGGCTGGGGTTCTGGGGGTGTATCCATGTAGATTTGTTCCCGTGCTGTAGCTGGGAATTTCTTGAGCAGATGGTATAGTTTCTTTTGGTATTCCTCAGTGGGATCAGAGGATAGTGGCCTGTAGAATGTGGTCTTGGAGAGTTGCTTGGCAGCCTCCTGTTCATAATCCGATCTGTTGATTATGACTACAGCACCTCCTTTGTCAGCCCCTTTGATGATAATGTCAGAGTTGTTTCTGAGGCTGTGGATGGCATCGCGTTCTGTACGGCTGAGGTTATGGGACAAGTGATGTTGTTTGTCCACAATTTCAGCCTGTGCATGTCTGCGGAAGCACTCTATGTAGAGGTCCAGTCTGTCATTTCAACTGTCAGGAGGAGTGAACACTTCAATCTCCCTGGTCATTCTATTACAGATTTAAAAGTCACTATCATTGAACAAAAAAATTTCAGAAACAGACTTCAAAGAGAAACAGCAGAACTAAAATTCATTTGCAAATTTAACACCATTAATCTGGGCTTGAATAGGGACTGGGAGTGTCTGGCTCATTACAGAAGCAGCTTTTCCTCTCCTGGAATTGACACCTCCTCATCCATTATTGGGAGTGGACTACATCCACCCTGATTGAATTGGCCCTGTCAACACTGGTTCTCCACTTGCAAAGTAACTCCCTGCTCTCCATGTGTCAGTATATAATGCTTGCATCTGTAACTTTCACTCTATGCATCTGAAGAAGTGAGGTTTTTACCCACGAAAGCTTATGCCCAAATAAATCTGTTAGTCTTTAAGGTGCCACCAGACTCCTTGTTGTTTTCACCCAAATTGCCTTCCACCTTCAAATTCGCTTCCAATTCCTCCCTGTTGGTCGGAATCAAATTTAAAATGGCTGTGCCCCTGGTTATTTCCTTTTCTTTCTGAAACAAAAATTTGACGGCATATTTTTCCAACAGATATCTGGGTAGTTAAAGTCCCCCAGGTAGAGCAGCTGGTTCTCCTTCCTCCTCTGGTGCTGCTGTAGTCACCTGTAGTCAGCTAGCATCCTCCATCCCAGATGTTTCCATGTGTGTCCCTTCACTGAAGTCATCGTGCTCCCGCATGCTATGCAAATTAACCACTTCATCCTGTAGCAATCTTACCTGCTTCCTGAGGGGGGGCTCCTACAGACACCTCTCACGCCAGTGGTTCACCCGCCTGGCTTTTGTTGGTAGGGACACATAGGCTGCATTCCCAGCAAGTCAAGACCAGGGTCTGTGTGGAAGCCTCCAGGGTGAGGATTTGTGTCCGGCAAGAGCCCCACAAGTGCAGGCAGAGGAAGAGCTAGTGTTGTTGATGACATGCGGTTCTCGTCCCATGGCAGGTTCTTCTTTGTAGAGCAGCTGCAAGTTAGGGAAAGGAAAAAAAATCAACACACCACCTCACCTCGCTGCCTTCCTACTCTGACGAACTCAGCTAGGTAACTCCCTTTATCTTACCAGCCATTTGTCTTACCAGCCATTGTGAGTTTGTGTGCTTTTGAAAACCCAGGCCCCACACACAGCTGGAGTGGGTGACTCAACCCCTCTCACTCAGCCGCCTCTATTCACGGGCCTAGCTGATCAAAAACTGCACTGCTCTCACTTCAAAGAGCCCTGCTAGAAACAGATGCTAACACCCAGCGGCAGGGCAATCTCACCTTTATAGTCAGCAACCTTGCCTAGATTTCAGAACACAGCAAGCAATCCAGATTCATACCAAAATCAATGACAAGTTCCCAGCACCAAAAGTGCTCCTTTCTTGTCCCTCAAAGTTAATCAAATAGCAATAAGACAAAAGTTCCAAGATACTCACCAGCTGGTGAGTATCTTCCTTAGTCTCCCAGCTGCCTTCGTCTCACCACCCATGTGTCTCCTGAGTCCTCTAGGTGGATTTGGAAAAGGGTTTCAGTTGAGAGCTATTATACCCCAGTTGGGGATAGACTCGAGTAGCCATCCTTGGTGTGCTTGGCTCTTGTAGGAGGCCTTACTGCCTCTTCAGGGGAAACATCCGTTTCCATTTGTCTTTTAGTGCTTTGGGAGCCAGTCTTTTCACCCACCATTGTTTATGCCAGCCCCTTAACCTCTCCCACCTTTATGGGTCCTGTGGTCTTGCACGTGGTCTGGTGCTGCTGCCACAGCAGTTCTCAATAGATCTGTCTTAGAAGAATCTGGTTCAGGACTGAGAATCCAGAACCTCTTTCCCACAGCATCATGAGGCTCCTCACTCACGTATGAGAGAATGATATTGCCCAATGTGATTAGAATGACTGTTCGGAGTTAGGCTTTGAAGGTGAATTAAAAATTGATCAAAGGAAATGCTTTTCACACAATACCTAATTAGCCTGTGAAAGTCATTGCCAGAGGAAATCATTAAGACCAGGAACTTAGCAAAATTCAAAGAAGGATTGAACATTTATATGGGTATCAAGAATATCCAGGTATCATAACGAAATTGATAACATTTTTGGAAGGGATATTAAACTTCATGCTCCAGGGCTTAAGCTGTTCTTTTACTATTAGAAAGCAGGATGAGACTTTATGTGGGTGGCTCATGTCCCACATACGCTATTTCAGGGTTCTTACACCTTCCTCTGAAGCATCTGGTAGTGGCCATCGTCAGAGACAGGATACTGGAGTAGGTGGATGTTGGGTCTAATCCAGTCTGGCAGCGCCTATGCTCTTGTGGAGAGGAGTGCATAGAATCATAGCGTTTATGCCAGAAAGGGCCATAGGTCATTCATTTCATTGATATATACCCCCTCTATTGAACCCAGTTACTAGTGTTTGACTAAAAAATGTCTTCCAGAATGGCATCCAATCTCTATGTGAAGATTTCAAGAGATGGAGAATCCACCATTTCCCTTGCTAGTTGGTTCCAGTGCTTAATTGCCCTCACTGTTAAAAATGTGTGTCTTATTTCTAATTTGAATATGTCTGGTTGCAGCTTCCAGCCATTGGTTCTTGTTCTGCTTTTCTCCTCTAGATTAAAGAGCCCTTTAGAACCCCATACTTTCACTCATACACTGTAATCAAGTCAACTCTTGATCTTTTTTTTATAAGCTAAACAGATTAAGCTCTTTAAGTCTCTCCCTGCTTGGCATTTTTCCAGCGCTCAAACCATTTTTGTTTCTCTTTTCTGCACCCTCTCCAGTTTTTCATCATATTTTTTAAAAGACATAAGGGACATTATTAGACATCAGTGAAAAGCTTGGCACGGCTAAGGGTAGTAAGAATAACTTTTTAAAGTGTATTAGGAACAAAAGAAATCCTAGCAATGGTATAGGCCCATTACTAAATGGAGATGGTAAGATTATTGTTAATGTTGCCGAAAAGACAGAATTGTTCAATAAATATTTTTGTTTTGAACAAAAGAAGTGGGATGATGTACTACTATCACATGAGGATGATTAAATACTTTCCAGTCCATTAGTAACCAAGAAGGATGTTAAACAACATCTACTAGGGATAAATATTTTTAAATCATCAGGCTAAGATAAATTGCACCCAAGATCCTTAAAGCATTGGCTGAGGAGATCTCTGGCCCACTAATGTAATTTTTAATAAATGTTGGAATACTGTGGAAATTCCAGAAAACTGGAAGATTGTGAGTGTTATGCCAATATTCAGAAAGGGCAAGTGGGATGACTTGGTTAACTATTGGCTTGTTAGCCTGACATCGATACCAGGCAAAATAATAGAAAAGCTGATATGGGATTCAATTAATAAGGAATTATAGGATAGGAATGTAATTTAATGCCAATCAACATTGAAGTCAATAGGAGTTAGGCAACTATGTGATTCTGAAAATTCCACTAGCACCTATTTGCATCTTCAGTTGCCAATAAACCTGTAAAAATCTTGCCCGCTGTCCTTCCTGAACAGGTTATAGTAGAGTTCTATCTGATGCAGATGACCCAGCTGTTCAGTCATTAAATTCCCCTTCTCCAAGACTGTCGTTTGTACCAAGATATGTTAGGAGGATGATCTGAAGCTGTGGTTATTCCATAGTCAGATAGCTCAGAAAAATCCCACAAACTGCTTGACATTTTAGAGCTCAAACAAAAGAATAAAATATGCCTCATTAACAAGGATCTTTTGGAGCCTGTCCAAGACCTGTGGTTTAAATAATCCTTGATATACTTTAATCTTGATAAATATATGAATGGGATTATATGATGGGGTTTCCTGTGATAGCAGAGGACTGCACTTGATAACCCAGGAGGTCCCTTCCAGTTCTATGTTCTTATGGACCCCTGGCAACAGTAACGAAGGTGGACAGGCTGTACCAAATATCACCACTGCGCTATGACTGTTTCTATCAGAACTCAATGTCAGGGACTCTTGTGATCACTGTGAGGGTGAACAAATCAAAATTTTCTAGTTCTGCCAAGACTCTTCCAGCAGCTAAGGACTTAAGGGACAAGGGCTATAAATTCTACTCCCCTGAGCACTAGGGTCGCACATGGCCACTTGCCAAGCTCTTATAGACTCTTTATAACTTCATGTGAAATAAAATGTCATTTTTGGTGGCACATATTCCTGAAAACTGTTGCAGTAAGGGCAATCTCTGAATTAGGGCTTCAATCAGCATTGTTCATGCTTCTTCTGATGCTATGGAGTGAAGACCACTGCTGTGACTAGTTGACCTTATGCGAGGCTCAGGATATCTCAAATGCATGATTCCATGTTCCCAATCTGATTCCCAATCTGATTTGTTCAGACAGAAGCCCAGGGAGCCTTTGGGTCAGATAAGTCTGCTTCGGTTCTGCCTGTCTTGAGGCAGCAGATTTGATATTTCAGCAGAGAACCTGAACCAATTTCAAAAGAAGATTCTTCATTTTCCCTGTCCTATCTGGAGCCACTTTGTCTCCTTCAGAACAGCACGGCGTGGAATTACTTCAGGTAGATTAGATGTATTAGAAGTAGAAAAGAGTGGTTATGCTGTCCAGTTCCTTGCCATGCCAACTACTCACCTTCCTTCTCAGTCCCTTTTCAAGCTTCTTACTACAAAGTGCTGAAGGATGACATTGTACACTGTTTTAGGCAGAAGCAATAGGAAAAGGTTCCTGAGCAGAACTGTGAAAAGTTTTATTCCTTTTGTAACTCTGGCAGACTCCAGGACTCTGAAAAGGATGTATGGCTCCTTTCTCAAATTTTCTTCTTGTAAGGTTCATAAAGCCTATGCAGAGAAGATGTGAAATTTCTGTATCATTTTTATGAAAAAGATGTCTCAGTTTATCCACTCACTGTGTTTTGTGATCTAATATGACTGAGGAGGTTAATTTCTTTCTGGGGAAGGAGGACTGGATAGGAGCTATGCAGGAAGTAGGCATGTCTGGGTTGGTGGGAATGAACAATCAAAGATTGACCCCTATGAGCAGTTACCTTGGAGATACAATGGGAGACCAGTGACCAGACATTAACTTTTAATGACTGACAGCCAATGCAAACAGAACAAGTGGAATCAGCATGACTGCAAGCTGAATCAAAGAAATGGAGGCCTCAGAAGACTGTGTTAAGTAGACTGCTGTCCAGGGCAAGGAGAAAGATGGAATCCTGCATGCCTTGGGCTAAAGAGACGGGTTCTACTGCCAGCACAGACCTGCATGCAAGCTTTGCTTTTCCATTCTAACCTCAGAACACTAAAATGGATCCATAAACAGGGGCATCTCGAGTGGGGGTAGAGAGATATTTTAATTCTGTCTGTAGTACTGATGTGTCTGCCTCTGTGTTCTGGTCTAGTGTCCACAATTCAAAAAGGATGTTGATAAATTGGAGAGGGTTCAGAGAAGAGCCACAAGAATCTGCCTTGAAGTGATGGACTCAAAGAGCTTAATCTATTTAGCTTAACAAAGGGAAGGTTAAGGGGTGACTTGATCACAGTCTATAAGTACCTACATGGGGAACAAACATTAAATTGTGATTGCTTCAATCTACCATAGAAAGACATAACTCAATCCAATGACTGCAAGTTGAAGCTAGACAAAGTCAGAGTGGAAATAAGGCATAATTTTTTACCCATAAAGGTAATTAACCTTTGGAACAATTTGCTAAGAGTTGTAGAGACAATTATTAAAATCAAGATTGGATGTTTTTTCTAAAAGATATACTCTAGTTCAAAAGGAATTATTTGGGGGCAGCTCTCTGGCCTGTTTCACACAGGAGGTCAGATTAGATTATCACAATGGTCCCTTCTGGCTTTGGAATTTATGAATCTATAAAATATTGAATTCCAGTTGACTAAAGATGTTGGCTTGTTTTGAAACGGCAGTCAGTGTCACTGCAAAACACCTGGTGGCTGTGCGGCTCCAAGAGGGTTCAGTCTCCAACAGCAGGTTCATACTATTTTGGACCTAGCTGAAGGAGCCACAGTGAAAAACAGAGGTACTGAAGCCTGCAGTTTCAGAATAGTGGAGGAGGGGGTCTCTCCTTTGAAAACAGTGGAGGCCTAGGGCCTAGCATTAAACGGTTACCCTCCCAGAGAGACTGAATACAGGTCTGTGGCCTAACACACCATGTGGACCTCTGACAGCCTTCATGAAGATGCAATGGCACACAGGCATTGACTTTCCAATGTGTCGGGGGGTGCTCAACCCCTGCCCTGCCTTTTCCCACCCCTGCCCCACCCTGCCTCTTCCCTCCCCCAAGTGCACTGCATCCTCGCTTCCCCCCCCCCCAGCCTCCTGCATGCCTCAAAACAGCTGATTATGGTGGGCAGGAGGCATGGGGAGGGAGAGAAAGGCACTGATGCGTGGGGCCCACTGGGGGAGGGAGGGGGGCTGATAGAGGGCTGCCAGTGGGTGTTCAGCACCCACCATTTTTTCCCCATGGGTGCTCCAGCCCCAGAGCACCCATGGAGTTGGCGCCTATGCAGTGGCACTGCTGCTGAGCCACACTAGTAGTTTGGTTCAAACCAGGATATAAGCAGTTTGGTGTCTCTCTCAGGTGCAGAGAGAACTGGGAAAGAAAAGTTCTGGAGGAAATATCCTAGTACAACCAGGCTTGGAGAGAGAGCTTAGGCTAAAATCTGTTTGGAGTTGGTATATGCGTTACCAGTAAAGCCAAAATCCAGGAAGAGGATAATTTTGCCCTATTTGTTCACTTTATTAGGAGCAAAGTTAGAAACTCTGCCTGTTTTCACTGTTATTTCTCTCTTCTGCCTGCACCCAATCTTGGATTCAAGAGGTCTACACAGATGATTTGCCAGAGTTTATGCTCCTTTCTATTTTCCTTTGTAGTATTTGACTTCCAATTTTGAAAGAACGTTTTTTTTGTCTCTGACTGCCTCTTTTACTCTGTTGATTAGCCATGATGGTGTTTTTATGGCCCTCTTACTGTTTTTTTTTTAAATTTAGGGTATACATTTCGTTTGAGCCTCTATAATGGTGCTTTAAAATAGTTTCCATGCAGCTTGCAAGCATAAGAACATAAGAACGGCCATCCTGAGTCAGACCAAAGGTCCATCAAGCCCAGTACCCTGTCCTCTGACAGCGGCCAATGGCAGGTGCCCCAGAGGGAATGAACAGAACAGGGAAACATCAAGTGATCCATCCCCTGTCGCCTATTCCCAGCTTCTGGCAAACAGAGGCTAGGGACACCATTCCTTCCCATCCTGGCTAATAGCCATTGATGGACCTATCTTCCATAATCTATCTAGCTCCCTTTTGAACCCAAAGGAACCCCTAGATACTGAACCTGGCCATTGTTGTTGCTGGCTCCACCTGGCAGAAGGGTCTTGTGACTGTTCCTTTTAATTTGAAGTTAAATGCTACTGTGGTGGGTTTCTTTGGTATTTCCCCCCATAACATTGTTAGATTTAATTACATTATGGCTGCAATTACTGAGAGGCTTGGCTATATTCACCTCTTGGACCATTTCCTATGTGCTGCTTATAACTAAATCAGAAATCGCCTCTCACCTTTAAGAAGCAGTCATTAATGGTGGCTAGAAATTTTATCTTGCATCCCATCTTGAGGTATCATGTACCAGTCAATATGGGGATAGTTGAAATCCCCTATTATGATTGAATTTTCTGTTTTTGTAGCCTCTCTAGTCTCTGTGAGCATTTCACAATCAAAAGGGGCATTCTGTTTATACCCTTTTAAAAGCTGGCACAACACTAGCTTCTTCCAGTCCTCGGGAAATTCTGATGAACTATAAATTAAAATTAACAGTTCAGAGAGCTCCTTGGCTAACTTTTTGAAAACTTTTGGGTGCAAGTTATCCAAACCTGCTGATTTAAAGATGCATAACTCTTAGTTTGAGTAAACGCTGTTTACCACCTTCATTAGTTACTGATAGAGAAGAAATAAAAAGAACAGGAGTACTTGTGGCACCTTAGAGACTAACAAATTTATTTGAGCATAAGCTTTTGTGGGCTACAGCCCACTTCTTTGGATGCCCACGAAAGCTTATGCTCAAATAAATTTGTTAGTCTCTAAGGTGCCACAAGTACTCCTGTTCTTTTTGCGGACACAGACTAACACGGCTGCTGCTCTGAAACCAGAGAAGAAGTAATTTGTCATTTATGCAATGTATGTGTACATCGTTGTTCTTGTTTCCAGTCATTTCTTCCTTTTCTGTATCCATCCGTTAATGGATTTGTGGCATTGGTAGGATTTCTTTTGTGGGGTTCCTGGTAGGATTTCTGAGGGGCTAGAGGGTTAAACAGAGCAAAGGAAAAAGAAATCATAAGCTGCAGATGAGAGAGAACTTCCTGACAGTAAGATGCATCAGGCTGTGGAATAATCTCCCAAGAGAAGGAGTGAAAGCCTCATGTTTAAGTTATTTAAAGTGGAACTGGACAAAGCCTTAGGGAATTGCCTGTAGGGAACAGTTATCAATGAAACTAAGTGTCTATAATGCCTTAAATGTACATTGCACTTTGATGAGTGAGACCAATTGCCAGCTTTGAGAGGCTCACAGTCTCTGTAAGGCCAGAAAAACAAGGAATTGCCATTTGGGTGGAGGGAGAGGGGAAGCTGAGAGACAGTTTTGGAAAAGGTGAGTTACATGAAGTGACTTGAGAGGGGTCTTGGTGGACGGAAGTGGCTTTGGCGGACCCTGCCAAGGCGAAGAGTCATAGGGGATGAAATTGTATTGCTGAGAGGATGAAGGAGTAGGAAGGAGAGATTGGAGGAAGAGGAGATTTTTTAAAAATTTAAATGAAAAAAAATATTAGGCATTTGGGTAGTGCTTCTTTGCACAGGACTTGTCAGTGGATGGCCTCTACTGCCAGTGGACTGCTCACAGGCTGCTCCTGGTTTCTTGCAGGGAGTCTGCCTGCCTACCAGTATTTCAGTCATTCATCTTTTCAGTTAAGGGGCCTGGGATAATTCCTGGAAAGTCTGTTTCCAGTGGCCTCTCTTCCCTGCCTGGAGTGGAGGAGTAGTGAGTAAATTTGCAGCTGCCATGTGGCATGGGATTGCATCAGGGGAGTTTGCAGATAGCCATGTGTGTGCATTCTCTTTGCTCCATTTTGTAAATTTCCTCTATTAAAATGTAAATGTGGCCTCCCACCTTGGAACTGTGGAAACATTTGCTCTTGGTTATTTTTGCTCTTTTAAATGAATATTTAACACCGGGCCAGAAAATCTCTAAATAACCGAACATTGATTGCATTTCAACTCATTAGACTGCTGGCTTGGGATTGGCTGCAGCTTGGTCCCGCTGCTGCCTAAGTGACACTGAATAGTCTCAAATGCTGGGAGTTCCCTAGAGAAGCCCAGTTTAGTTTCCTCCCTCACCCCTCGCCAAACAGGATGGAGCTTCTTCAAATCAAAGGCAAGGCATTTCCGCTCCTGAAGAGCAAAAGGCAAACAGGGAAGTAGCAGATTAACAAGACTGGCTAGAGCAGTGTTGTCATGGCAACTCGAGTGATTCATTTTGCAGCAAAAAACTCACTCAACATACTTTGATTAAACTCTTGAGAAGAAACAGAAAATAATCATCAAACCAGATTGTGTGAACTAAGCAAAGTGTTTCTCTTTGGACACCCCATTTAGTGCCCATGCTACCTTCCCCCCAGGGTGGCAACAGCTTGTGGATTTTGGGGTGGGGTGGGTGACCCACACTGTGGTGTTTGTTAGCTGGAGAAAACATGGCCGAAAGCTACTTTCTGATGAGCAGCAGTCTGATTTCTGGCTGGTAGACTTCTCCATCCTGGTAGTTTCCACTGGATTGGTGCATACAGGGAATCTGGTTCGTAAATCCCCAGGGTGCTATGAGACGAAGGTTCTGTTCCTGGAGGCAGGTTTATGGATTTCACTGCATACTCAAACGCATGTTTATTCTTCTGCCCTACAGTACAGGACATAAGAACGGCCATACAGGGTCAGACCAAAGGTCCATCAAGCCCAGTATCCTGTCCTGTGACAGTGGCCAATAGCAGGTGCCCCAAAGGGAATGACAGGTAATCATCAAGTGATCCATCCCCTGTCACCCAATCCCAGCTCCTGGCAAACAGAGGCTAGGGACACCATTCCTGCCCATCCTGGCTACTAGCCATTGATGGACCTATCTTCCATGAATCTATCTAGCTCCCTTTTGAACCCCATTATAGTATTGGCCTTCACAACACCCTCTGGCAAGGAGTTCCAGAGGTTGACAGTGGGTAGTGTGAAAAAATACTTTCTTGTGTTTGTTTTAAACCTGCTACCTATTAATTTAATTTGGTAGCTCCTTGTTCTTGTATTATGAGAAGGAGTAAATAACACTTCCTTATTTGCTTTCTCTATACCACTCATGATTATATACCTCTATCATATCCCCCCTTTAGTTGCCTCTTTTCCAAGCTGAAAAGTCCCAGTCTTATTAATCTCTCCTCATACGAAAGCCGTTTTATACCCCTAATCATTTTTGTTGCCCTTTTCTGAACCTTTTCCAATTCCAATATATCTTTTTTGAGATGGGGCGACCACATCTGCATGCAGTATTCAAGGTGTGGGCATACCATGGATTTATATAGAGGCAATATGATATTTTCTGTCTTATTATTTATCCCTTGATGATTCCCAACATTCTGTTCACTTTTTTGACTGCTGCTGCACACTGAGTAGAAGGACTCAGCCCTTTGCCCAGAACCCCAGTTAGGCGGAGACCGCCTATGGCTTTATAGCATCTCAGTATCACCATCTCCAGATCCATAATCTTTTCCCCACGGGATGGGTGCAGCCCTTTGTCCATAAATCTCTGGCTATATCTAGGCAACTCTAAGTAACTTCTGAAATTTCCTGCGCTGCAGTAAGACAGTAACCACTCTTCTTCATACAACCTGATTAGTGTTCGCTGAGATCCCAGAGGGCTTTCTTACATGGAGCTCTGTGCTGTGCTCTGTGCTGTGCCTTTGCTAAAGTTCCAGGTTTCTGGGCTGCACTCTTGTTGTTGAGACAGCTTGACTGCTTGGCTCCTGACTTATCATTGCACATTGTGCCCTCCTTGCTCCAAAGATGCCCCTTCCCCCCTCTTCTGCCGCCATTGGGCATTTGAGCACTTACAGGATTACGCTTGTAGTCAGACTGGATTTTTACTCCCCTTCTCCTTAGCTCTCTTGGGGTGCCTGCTTGAATTTCTGTCTCTCTCCTTTCTTCCTGATTCTCCTCTTCTGTATTAACCTTCCTCTTCCTTGTGCCCTTTCTCTCCCTCCCCAGTACCTTTGTCAGCAGGCTTTGTGTAGCGATGCTGCTCCTGAACGGTTCAGTGATAAAGAGAGAATGAGCTGCCACTGTCCCAGCTCCGCATAGCCCCGAGACAAGAATCCCCAGTATGTCCGCCAGCTGCTGCCATGACCTTGTGTTGTGCACTGGAATTTTAACATCACAGTCCCTGCTACAAATCTTGCAGCAATACACTGTATCCTTCCGCAGTACTGCAGACAGCACCCCCACAAGCCTCATCACACATCCCATATGCTCTGCCATAAGGTCCAGGGTGCTGTGTTACTAGATCAGACCGGTGGCCCATCTAGTGCAGTATCGTGTCTCTGACAGTGGCCAGCACCAGCTGCTTCAGAGGAAGGTACAGAGAACCTCTCAGTAGGCAGCTATGGAATAACCTGCCCACAGGGTAAGTTTTTACAATGCCGCCATGAGCCTCATTCTGCTTCCTACCATCCTTATAGCCTTCCACTCCACCAAGGTCAGAGCTAGTGTGCAACCCATTGTGCCTCCCTCGTGCCCTGGCATTGGGCAGTGTCATCTTCACATCTCCAGCATCCTCTTTATCTTTTACTAGCTCTTCTGATTTCAGCCGCCTCTAAACTCCATGGTGGTAAAATGCATGAGAAAGGGCGATCCAGATCAGAATAGAATGGGGTAAAATCACCCTTTAATATCTGCATAGTGGTTTAGTCATTCTGCTACCACCAGTGTCTGTGACATTTTGGGGTTTCACCCAGACCAGTAAGGGGTTGTGTCACCACCTGCCCTGTAACTCTGGGTGCTTCTGTGCTGTGCTGCTTTGGCTCAGAGCCCTGACCCCAGCCATTTACTCACTATCCAGTGGCCTCACCCAGGCTTCTACCAGCCTGGGGACTCCTTGCAGGGTGACAACAGCAGCCCTTCAGGCTGGAGTCTCCTCAGAATTGCCTCCACTCGCTGGACCCCCACGCCAGTTACCAAATTGGCTGCCTCCAAAGAGACAGAACATACTCCTGTCTGTTAGTTTGGCCGCAGACCCACATTTCAATTTAGTACACAGCACCGAGATGGTTTTGTAAAAAAACCAGAATTATTTTGTTAACAAAGAACATAGGGTAAGTGATTTTAGGTAAGAGTGAAAGAGAGAGGGAAGAACAGAAATAAAACAAAACCAAACCTGCTTTCTAGTGACTAAAACTTAATTCTAGGAAATTACAGTCTTTGCCTAAGCAGTTTCCTTACTTACATCAAGTTATCAGCCTTCCTCAGAGAATCAGAGAATATCAGGGTTGGAAGGGACCTCAGGAGGTCATCTAGTCCAACCCCCTGCTCAAAGCAGGACAAACCACAACTAAATCATCCCAGCCAGGGCTTTGTCAAGCCAGGCCTTAAAAACCTCTAAGGACGGAGATTCTAACACCTCCCTAGGTAACCCATTCCTGTGCTTCACCACCCTCCTAGTGAAATAGTGTTTCCTAATATCCAACGTAGACCTCCCCCACTGCAACTTGAGACAATTGCTCCTTGTTCTGTCATTTGCCATCACTGAGAACAGCCAAGCTCCCTCCTTCAGGTAGTCCTCCAGACCAGGGGACCCAACTTCCATAGGCTCGAAGGGTGCTGTACCCTAGCAGCCCCTCACTGATGGATGGCAAAATGACTTTTTGCCTCTGCTTGTATCTTCCCAAAGTTCGTTGACCCTGTTTCAAGAGACAGGAAGGCTTCCCGGGGGTGCAAGCTCCATCACGCATCGAGATTGTTAAGAGGTCGTCTTCCCTTGCTTGCTCTCCTGAAGGCTTTTTTTTTTTTTTTTGCCATGCATGGAAATGTGCTTTTCATTGTCTTGCTCCAGCACACACCTATCATTCTTTATGCACCATCCGTATCCACATCACGCAACAATGTTAATGACCAGAGTTTGCATGTGGCACCTTGCACGATACCTGTTAGACACAGATTATGACAGCAGTGATCTGAGCAATGAGTGTGTCAGGCATGATAAGAGTAACGGTATTGTGTGCCCTCTTCCAGGCAGCATTGAGGGGATCCTGGGATCACAGTGGCTGCTGTGTAGGCTTGAGCATGCTACAGTTTTGAAAAGCTGACACCAGCTGCCTCCTTGTGAGATGCGTCTATGGCCTTTTTCCTTGGGGCACATAACCATACTGTCATATTTCAAGCATATGGGGTCTTCAGGCTGCTCAACACCATTCTGAGAGAACTCTCCAAATCCTGGTAGAAGGACTCCAGGATGTGGTCTGCAGGACAGTGGTGGCAAAATGTGTTCCATGGAGCTGGAAACCTCATGAAATTCTGCTGCTGTGCTGGGGAAAGGGTTAGTCATCTTCACTCTCTCATGCACGCGTGCTTGGGAAGAACTGTAAAGACATTGCTGGATAGGTAGAGAGGTGCTACCTATAGGAAAATTCCTTACCCAGGCTCATAGTAACAGAGTAAACTCCAATCTGGGAGAGCTTTGTTTCTATCTTCAGATTAAATTGCAGTTAGATAATTCAAACAGAGACCTCATTCTCAGCTACTCCTGGGGCCAAGCTACCTGGGATAGTCCTTCTCTTGCACCAGAACGAGGTGACATTTTCAGCTCTGCGTGTTTTGATGCAGAAGCTGGGGAAGCACAGCCATTTCCACTGAAAATCCCTTTGGAATTTGGGGTGAATCAGGGTGTGAATCTTACATGATTTCTAAACAAAGAAACGGTTGTGTGATAGACCCAGGCCAGTTGGGAACAGCAGAGTCGTAGAAGGCAGATATACTGGCCACTGGATACGCATTTTTCTGTTCCCTGAGTGACCAGAGCAGGGGCTGCTCCAGGCTAATGAGAACACCTGACTCCAATTAACCTGCTAAGAGTCATGTGAGGCTGTTAAGCACCTGACTCTAATTAAGGCCCCTCTGATGCTATAAAAGGGCTCACACCAGTCAGGCCAAAGAGAGCCAGGGACCCAGAGGAGAGGAAGTGCGGCTGAAGGGCTGGGTAATGAAAACACCCTGAAACCACTGGAAAGGGAGCCCTAAGATAAGGGTGAAGAAGGCGTTGAGAGAAAGAAGCGGGGGAGCTGTGGGGAAGTGGCCCAGGGAAATGTAGCAACTCTGGCAGCGAAAGGTCGGCTGCAAACAGCTGCTGCCATTAGGGTCACTGGGCCGGAACCCGGAGTTCCCTCCAACCCGCCACTACAGAAACACCTCCTGGGAGGGGAAGACAGGCCCCTGTCAGGACAGGAGACTCAACTGTTCTTGAAGAAGCCTGTAGGGACAACAGAGACTGTGGGAGTTCTCTACCAACCTCCTTGCTGGCTTATGATGAAAAGGGCCCAGTAGACTGTACCATGGCCCTAGAGAGAGAAGGGTTACGTGGAGGGTTGCAGTGAGCCTCTGAGACTAGCATAAACCTCCTGGAAGCACGGGACCCACGGGGACAAAGTCGGAGCTCTGCCACAGTTTCTAGGATCCTTGAGAAACCCTAGACTTCTGCACAATACTACTCCTAAACAGCCATGTTCTTCTGTCTTACCCATCGGCCTTGGATCCTTCTGTAGGGTCAGTGGAAAGACCTCATCTTCCCCTGCCAAACTCTTCATAGGAAAGGGGGTCCCAGAGCCAGGGCCAGGAATTCAGAAAGCCCAAGTCAAACAGAGGAGGAAGAAGAGAATCTGGAAAAGCTCATGCACATCCCAGAAAGTGGTCACCAGAGAAAAAGTGTATTAGTAACACGAAGGAAGAAGTCATCATCACTCTTGGTAAAATTAGGACAAGATTTGCAACAATGTTGGTGGCCTCTTCCTCCTTCATCCCCTTTTCCACTTCCTAGTGCCCAGGGTCTGAGGACCCTGTGAGGCCCTGTCTACAGGGTGAAAAAGATTTAGTTGGGAATTGATCCTGCTTTGAGCAGGGGGTTAGACTAGATGACCTCCTGAGGTCCCTTCCAACCCTGATATTCTATGATTCTATGAAAAAGGGGTTTTCAATCAAGTTAGCTTCTCTGGGTTGAACCCCCCCCCCTTTATACCCATGTGGACACAATTTAACATCTTTAGGATCATTTGAATGGGTCGTGTTAAAGGGCGTGTATGTCTCAGTCAGGTTATGCTGACTTGGCTGAAAAAGCCCGTTTTACCCTCGTGTAGGCAGGTCCTGGGGGATTGTTTCATCAATTACTGATTTCTTTTCTCATAAAAGATTTTAAACAGTGTGTAATGATAAAAATCCAGTTGTGGAGCTGGGGGAGATGCTTGGGAGTATGTCAGGGGTCAATGTGAGACCTTTATGTATTATTATTATTATTTATTGACTTGTGTTGTGGTAACATGTAGGAGCCCTGCCACAGGTCAGGGCACCGCTTTGCTGGGTGCTGTACAAAGAGACAGTCCCAGCCGTGAAAAGCTCACATGTTAAGTGTAAAATACAATCGTGTCTATACGTGGAGCTGGGGTGTGGTTCCCAGCTCAAACACTAGCGCTCATCCAGCTGGTGCACTAAGAATAGCAGTGTCACCACTGTAGCATGAGCAGCAGTGGGAGGGTGCCCTGAGCACACCCACGTCTGGGCTGCAGGAGTATGTTCTGGGGACCGGCACTGCGACTACACTATTTGTAGAGGGCTGGGTCAGTGAGAGCTGGCACCAGTATGTCTGCGTGAGCTGGGAAGTGTGGATGTAGCTCAAGAGATGACGTGGTTACAGTAGACAGGGGGAGCACAAGGAAATAAGGCGATAACACAAATCAGCATGATAAGCAGCACTCACAGCTCACCAGCTGCCTAATTGGACCCAACTTACCATCTTCACTAGTGGCCTAGGCGAGGGAGGGTGTAAGCAGCACATTAGTGAAATACGCAGCTGAAGCCAAACTGAGTGGAGTTAAAAATGCCAGTGAGGGGAGAGGAATAACCCAGAGGAGCCGAGAGATGTTAGAGACAACAGGGGAGCCAGCGTCTCTCTCTGCAGCCCAGATCCTCAAAGAGGGGAGAAACCTGGGGAGCGGCCATGGCTGAGAGAGGGTGAGAGCTTACCAGGGGGTACAACCGCTGAAGAGTTTTGTACTGCATAGCAGAGGCCTCACGGAACAGGGGCAGGAAGGTACCAGCCCTCTCTTTAGGGCTCTGATGTAGCCTCACCTGCAATGCTGTGCTCAGAACTGAGCACCTTGGGGCTGGGCAGGTGCTGACAAATTGGAGAGAAAACAGCGAAACATGGCATGGGCCCTGCCCCCAGGATTGACTCATGAGGAAGATTAAAGGAGCTATACATTTCTGTAGCTTGGCTAAGTGACAATGAAGGGGAAATAGGCTAGCAGTCAGCAAATACCTCAGGGAGAGAGTTTGTTTACTATAGCGCCTTGTGCATTTATACAGATAGCGACATTACATGCACTAGTAAAACACCCTAGGGAACAACTCTGCTTTGGTTCTTTGGGGCGTGAACTAGAGAGGACCTAACGGGTCTTTTCTATCTTTAGTTCTGTGACTCAGTGGGTATGTCTGCACTGTAGCTGAGTCCGAGCCCCTTGGTCCGAGCTCAGGTAGCTCACCTGAGCTGTGCCAGTGGTACAGCCTCTGCACTGCTATTTCTAGCGTGTTAGCTTGAGTCTGTCTTCCTGGGCTGGGCACATGCTCCCCACTGCAGGGCAATTGTACCTTAAGAGGACAGCCTAGGAAGGCAAGATCTTATCCTCTGTGCCCTGGTAATCATCTGCCGTGCAGGATCTGTCCTGGGCTCACTCCTACAGGGGCTATACACAATGGCTTCTTTTCCCTTTCATTTGCATACAAACTACCCTTTCTTCCATGCACCATCTGGTGCCTGCCTGCCACGAGTCATTCCCCATCTGAAATAGACTGCCTGAGCCAACAGCCTTTCATCTGGAGCTTCAATTCCTCCTTCTGCCCTCTTGCACACTTGCTTCAAAGTCTCATGAATTTCCTCTCTTTAACCACCTTGCTCCTGATTTGGGACCTGATTTAACCCCTCTCAGACTGACTTTGATCCTCTAAACATTGCTATGATGCAGTGAGGGAGAAGACTGAGTCCTGCAAAATCGGTTCCCTGAAAAGGGCAGCTGGGTGTGCAGAAGAACCTGGAGGAGAGACTATTCTGCAAGAGAACTACCTTCAGCGCATACTGAGGTAGGGACACAGGAGGGGCCTCTGTCCTCTGCAAAGTGAAAGGGGCCTGGTCTTGCACCAATACAAAGCAGCCTAAGGATCTTCCCTGAGAAAACCACAGCCTGTGAAGAAAGCAGCAGTGTGTCTTCTCAGCAGCATCACACCGATACCCCATCAGCTGCCTGTCCAATACCATGTCAAGTTTAAGGTCTCAGTCTTTATTTTCAAGGCACTAAATAGTCTGGGCCCAGGACATTTTGTATTTCGGGGCCTTCACTGGTGCCAACAACTTGCTCCTCAGGAACAATGGAATAGACTGTTTCAAAGGTGAAGGTGGTCCGCAGGAGGTGGGGCTTTGGCTGGAGCTAGCCAGAGCCTTTGGAACACACTGCCTCAGGAACAAGGAATGACATCTGACCTCAGCATCTTCCAGTTCAAGTGCAAAATACCCTTCTCTCACCTGCCTTTCCTAAGAACAGCACACAACATGGCAGGTTTTTATTTGTTTTTTAAACACCCCAGTACTCCCCTGAGGAGAGGAACAGAGAGAAAGCCACATGGATGAGTTGTTAGTCCCTTGTTTATTTCTCTTTGGAAGGTTAAGATGCAGTGCTGACGAGTGCAATATACGAAATAGAATAGGTGCCTCAAACAGTGAGGTGAAAACTCTCCATTTCCCGCCAGTTCCTGTCATTATTGCAGTGAGTGTACAGTGCAGATTTGGGGAGCACACATTTATCTTTTGACATTTTAAAAGCATCACTGCCCAATGGGTGCTCAGCACCATAACAGCTGGTTATACCCTGCAGTTTTTCTCCATCCCTCCCTCCTACTCCCCTTCCCCATCCCTTTCAGGATCTCTTCTCATGAGCAACTTCTCGTTCAGGAAGTGGAAACCCTCCTACATGTAGAGACATAGATTATGTTCTGCAAGAACTGAGAGGGAAGGGGTTTTACTCCCGATATTTTCTAATTCCGAAGGCCAAAGGAGACCTCAGGCCCATCTTAGATCTGTGTCACCTTAACAAATATCTCAAGAAATTGAAGTTCCGCATGGTCTCCCTGGCCTCCATCTCTCCTCTCTGGATCCAGGAGCCTGGTACGCTGCCCTCGACTTGAAGGACGCCTGTTTCCATATTTCTATTTTCCACAGACACAGGAGATTCCTCCGATTCGTGGTGGGCCAGTGCCACAACCAATTCACAGCACTGCCCTTTGACCTATTATCTGTTCCGAGGGTTTTCATAAATGCATGGCGATGGTGGCAGCTTACCTGAGATGTCGAGGTGTATAGATCTATCCATACCTTGGCGACTGGCTTGTCAGAGGCAGGTCACGAACCCAGGTCCAGCACAGCCTCACCTTAGTATGAGCCACCTGTCAAGAGCAGGTCCTGCTTATAGACAAACCGAAATCAACTCTGACCTCAGTTCAGATAATAGAATTTTTAGGTGCAGTGCTCATCTCTACCCAGGCCAGAGCCTACCTACCAGAGTCCCGACTCCAAGCTATGGCGGATCTCATCGCACACATCGGATCCCACCTGCTCACAACTGCCTGGGTATGCCTCAGGCTGGTGGCCACGTGGCAACATGTACTTACATGGTCCAGCATGCATGGCTGTATCTCAGGACCCTGCAGATGTGACTGGTATCAGTCTACGCCCGCAGCAGACACAATTTGGACTTAGTGGTCACAGTCCCATCAAATGTCCTGTTGTCCCTGACTTGGTGGATGGACCCGCAATCAGTGTTGAAAGGGGTTCCCTTCGTAGCCTCACTCCCATCGGTGATGGTGGTCTCCGACGTTTCGGATCTGGGGTGGGGAGCCCACTTCGGCAACCTCAGTACCAGTGCCTCTGGTTCCAGGAGGATCAGTCCCCCTATATAACGTCAGGGAACTCAGGGTGATATGCTTGGTCTGCCAGGCATTCCGTCCCTATCTAAAGGGCAGAGTGGTGCAGATCTTGATGGACAATACGACTGCGATGCTCTACATCAACAAGCAAGGCGGAGCCCACTCGTTGGCCCTGTGTCAAGAGGCTGTCTGGTTGTGGGACTTCTGTGTGCAGCATGCCATTCATCTTGAGGTGTCACACTTCCAGGCACCTGGAATTAGCTGGCAGATCTCCTCAGCAGGTCCTTCTCTTCTTGTCATGAGTGGTCACTCCACCCAGAAGTTGTCAGCATGATCCCCCAGAGGTGGAGGTCTCCCCAGGTGGACTTAGTTGCATCCAGGCAGAACAGAAAATGTCAGCAGTTTTGCTCGATTCATGGGCTTGCCTGAGGTTCCCTGTCCAACGCCATCCTGCTCCCATGGACGGGAACACTGCTATATGCCTTCCTGTCGATAGTCCTGTTTCACAAGGTCCTCCTGACAGTCAAGAGGTACAAAGCGAAGGTCATCCTGGTAACTCCGGCGTGGCCATGCCAGCACCAGTTTGGTACACTTTTGGTCCTCTCGATAGTGACCCTGTTAGAGCTCCCGCTCCAACCAGACTTGCTCTCACAGAACCAAGGCTGTCTGCTTCACTCAAATCTAGCATCCATACATAGAATCATAGAATATCAGGGTTGGAAGGGACCTCAGCAGGTCATCTAGTCCAACCCCCTGCTCAAAGCGGGACCAATTCCCAACTAAATCATCCCAGCCAGGGCTTTGTCAAGCTGGGCCTTAAAAACCTCCAAGGAAGGCGATTCCACCACCTCCCTAGGTAACGCATTCCAGTGTTTCCACCCTCCTAGTGAAATAGTATTTCCTAATATCCAACCTAGACCTCCCCCACTGCAACTTGAGACCATTGTTCCTTGTTCTGTCATCTGCCACCACTGAGAACAGCCGAACTCCATCCTCTTTGGAACCCCCTCTCAGGTAGTTGAAAGCAGCTATCAAATCCCCCCTCATTCTTCTCTTCTGGAGACTAAACAATCCCAGTTCCCTCAGCCTCTCCTCATAAGTCATGTGCTCCAGACCCCTAATCATTTTTGTTGCCCTCCGCTGGACTCTTTCCAGTATTTACACATCCTTCTTGTAGTGTGGGGCCCAAAACTGGACACAGTACTCCGGATGAGACCTCACCAATGTCGAATAAAGGGGAACGATCACGTTCCTCGATTTGCTGGCAATGCCCCTACTTATACAGCCCAAAATGCCATTAGCCTTCTTGGCAACAAGAGCACACTGTTGACTCATATCCAGCTTCTCTTCCACTGTGACCCCTAGGTCCTTTTCTGCAGAAATAATCAGGACAGCTTCTCTCACAACATCTGACGTCATGGTTGAATGCGGAGGAATGGGCCTGTTTGGTGCAAGTCCAATACATCGTGTTGGGTAGCAGAAAGCCCTCCACCAGGGTGACCTACCTAGCCAAGTGGAAACGCTTTACCTGTTGGACCTCGAGCCAGAGGCTTTCTCCCTCAAGGTCCTCTCTTCAATCCATCTTGGACTACCTACTCCATCTCAAGCACCAAGGCCTGGCCCTTTTATCAGTCAAGGTTCACTTGGAGCCCATCTCAGCTTTTCACCCTCCGTCAATCCCAGTAGATCAGTCTTCTCTCACGACATGACGATCAGGTTCCTGAAAGGACTAGAAAGGCTATATCCGCAGATTCATGACCTGATCCCTCCTTGGGACCTAAACCTGGTGCTGTCAAGGCTCATGAATCCCCCCTTCAAGCCACTGACTTCTTGTTCTCTACTGATCCTCTCATGAAAGGTCTCCTTCCTGTTGGCTATCACTTCGGCATGCAGGGTCTCCGAGATTAGAGCTTTGACGTCTGAACTGCCTTATACAGTGTTCTACAATGACAAAGTTCTGCTGTGCCTCCACCCAGCTTTCTTACCAAAGGTGGTATTGCAGTTCCACTATAATCAGGACATCTTCCTACTGGTCTTTTTTCCGAAGCCTCACAAGTCTAATAAGGAGCATTGGTTGCACTCTTTGGATGTTAGGTGGGCCATAGCCTTTTACATCAAGAGGACCAAACCCTTCCGTAAATCAATGCAGCTCTTCGTCACAGTGGTGGACACGATGAAAGATCTGCCCATGTCCGCTCAGAGAATCTCCTCGTGGATTACGACCATCATAAAGTTCTCCTATGAGCAAGCAAAGGTGTCACCACCAACTATCATGACTGCCCATTCCACCAGAGCGCAAGCTTCATCAGCGGCCTTCCTTGTGCAGGTACTGTTCCAAGACATCTGCGGGACCACTACCTGGTCTTCGTTCCATACCTTCTCATCCCATGGCGCCATCACCCAGCAAGCCCGGGATGATGCCAGCTTCGGCAGAGCAGTGTTGCAAACAGCACATCCGTGAACTCTGAGCCCACTTCCGCGAATACCACTTGTGAGTTACCTAACATGGAATCCACATGAGCAAGCACTTGAAGAAGAAAAACAGTTACCTACCAGTCCTATTCAACATATTCATAAACGATCTGGTGAAAGGGGTAAACAGCGAGTTGGCAAAATTTGCAGATGATACAAAACTACTCAAGATAGTTAAGTCCAAAGCAGATTGCAAAGAGTTACAAAGGGATCTCATAAAACTGGGTGACTGGGCAACAAAATGGCAGATGAAATTCAATGTTGATAAATGCAAAGTAATGCACATTGGAAAACATAATCCCAACTATGCATATAAAATAATAGGGTCTAAATTAGCTGTTACCACTTAAGAAAGAGATCTTGGAGTCATTGTAGATAGTTCTCTGAAATCATCCACTCAGTGGGCAGCGGCAGTCAAAAAAGCAAATGGAATGTTGGGAATCATTAAGAAAAGGATAGATCATAAGACAGAAAATATCATATTGCCTTTATATAAATCCATGGTACACTCGTATCTTGAATACTGTGTACAGATGTGGTCGCCCCATCTCAAAAAAGATATATTGGAATTGGAAAAGGTTCAGAAAAGGGCAACAAAAATGATTAAGGGTATGGAACAGCTCCGCATGAGAGATTAATAAGATTGGGACTTTTCAGCTTGGAAAAGAGACAACTAAGGGGGAATATGATAGACCTCTATAAAATCATGACTGGTGTGGAGAAAGTAAATAAGGAAGTGTTATTTACTCCTCATAACAAAAGAACAAGGGGTCACCAAATGAAATTAATAGGCAGCAGGTGTTAAATATAAGGAAGTATTTCTTTATACAACGCACAATCAATCTGTGGAACTCTTTGCCAGAGGATGTTATGAAGACCAAGACTGTAACAGGGTTCAAAAAAGAACTTGATAAATTCATGGAGGATAGGTCCATCAATGGCTATCAGCCAGGATGGGCAGGGATGGTGTCTCTAGCTTCTGTTTGCCAGAATGTGGGAATGGGTGATGGGGACGGTTCACTTGATGATTACCTATTTTGTTCATTCCCTCTGGGGCACCTGGTATTGGCCACTGCTGGAAGACAGGATACTGGACTAGATGGACCTTTGCTCTGACCCAGTATAGCTGTTCTTATGTTCTTAAGATAGGTAACCACTGGTAGCTGCCTCGATTAGATAGAGTGCTCCTGTGCTGCCCCCATGGCACCCTCAGGTTTTTGTACCTAATTTGAGGTATCTTGGTCCTGCCTTTCGGACGCTGAGCGCCTATAGCTCCAGTTAAAGTCAGTGGGAGCTGCGGATGCTCAGTACCTCTGAAACTGAAGCCCCACCTGTCTCATGCTGGGCACAAACACAGAATCAGTGGCCAGTGTTGAAAAGCCTTCAGCCTCGCATACCAGTCATGCTGCGTAGGGAGTGGGAGAATTTCGGGAACATATTGCAAATGTTTACAGGACCTCCAGAATCCCCTTATACTCAGACCTCCAGGTGGTTAAGCCCAGAGACTGTGTATGTTTATTGCTCCCCAGTATGGAGTCCAAACTTTCAGCCCATTGACAGTGACCCTATGAGGTAATAAGACAGGTAGGGCCAGTTAATTATGAAATTATGCAACCTGATGCAAGGAAAATTAAACAGATCTACCATGTAAATCTTTCAAACCCTGAAAAGTACAAGAGGTTTTCTTCATAGCCTCCTGACCTCGTGAGGCAGAGCGGGGACCCTAGGTGCCCTGTGACAAAGCCCCAGGCTCTGTTCAGGTCGGAGGAAAACTCCCACCAGGGCAAAGCACCCAGGTGCCGCACCTGGTGGCCCCCTTCCCAACAGTATTTTTGGCCTGTCAGTGCAAACTCACTTAGCTTGTCACCGTATCCAGACAGAGCTGGGGCACCAAGTCAGAGAAGCGCCTCATCCTATGCCCCAGAGATGTGTGAAGCGGAATGGCAGGAACTCCAAACTGTGTTGGGGCCTGGGGTTATAGATGAATCCCATAGTGACTGGAGGAGCCATATTGTCTTGGTCCCCAATCTGGACGGCACCACCTGATTTTGTGTTGATTTTAGAAAAATAAATGCCATTTCTAAGTTGTATGTATATCCCAAGATCAGCTGGGGTGAAGCCCAATATATTACCACATCTGACCTCACAAAGGGATATTAGCAAATTCCTCTTATACCTGGGTCCCATGAAAAGATTGCCTTCATCATCACTTACGGAGTCTCTCAGTTCTGCGCCATTTGGCCTCCATGGAGCACCTGCCACTTTGCAATGGTTAATGGACTGCGTCCTCGACCCCCATGGCTGGTATGTCGTAGCATACTTGGGTGATATGGCTATTTGTACGCGGGATTGGGAGGATCACCTAAAGCATGTAGTGGTCGTTCTCCAGTCCCTAGAAGATGCTGGGCTGACAACAAACCCCACTCAATGCCAGATAGGAAGAGATGAAACTCTGTATGTGGGGTGTACATTGAGGAAGGGCCACTCATCGAGAAGGTGGAGAAAAGCCACCCATCTTTGTCACAAGTGGTCTCTGAAGTACTCAGTATTGTCTCAATTTTTTCAGACATGCGGAGTTCCTCCAGGAGATGTTTGCAGCCCAGGAAAACATAAAGTGTCCTAACTTTTACTGTCAAGGAGGAGTAAGTCTATGCTCCTTTTCAGATGCTTTTCTGATCCAATGATCCAATTCACCTGACGTATGCATTCCCATCATTTCTTTTAATACCAAGGGGTCTTTGGAAGGTGAGGCAGGCCCAGGTACGGCTGATCCTCATAGCTCCTGCATGACTGAACATCAGTTTTGGTATTCACACCTTGTGCATCTCTTAAATAATCTCTTCATAACTCTTCCACCTTTGATGGACATAATCTCTCAAAATCACGGTCAAATCCTGCACCCAGATCCTTCACTCCTACACTTACGGCGTTGATGTCCCTGGATAACTTCAGCTGATAAAAGTTGCTCAAAAGAGGTTCAAGTTATTCTGCTTCAGAGTAGAAAATCTTTCGCTAGATATACATGTAGTGCAAAATGGAAGCGTTTTTCTTTGTGTGCATCTCAGTGCCGATTTAGTCAATTGTAAACCACAATTTCAGTTATATTAAACATTTGTCATAGTTGAAATAGGCAGGCCTGTCAGTTAATACAAGTAAATTTCAATTTGCAACAATATCTGCCTATCATCCACCAGTCCAAAATGGCTAGTTTTTTTCCCGATTATGCTGTTAGGAGGTTTTTTAAAAGTCTGCCTCAAGTTTTTCTTCTGTTGGGAAACAATTTCCCTTTGTGGGAACCTAGTACTCACTGCAAGGCCATCTCTGATTTTCATATCAATTAGTATATACATTTACCAGTATTCTTCTGAAGCCTCACTCATTTCCAGGAGAGGCAAGATGCCACACCTTGGACAGCAAGAGAGTCTCATTACCTACACAGGACAGATCACAATGCTACATTTGGTAGTAGATCCAAAGGAAGATCTGTGTCATCACAAAGACAGTCAAAGTGGCTGTCGGACCGTGTTAGAACACCCTAGAACATTAAGACATTGACTCCGATATCGTGTATTAGATCTCATTCTATCAGAGCTCAGCAGCATGTTTCAATAGAGTCCCAGTAGCTTTAGTCTGCAGGGCAGCTGCAAGGAGCTGTGTTCATAAGTTTATTCACCACTTCTGGTTGGTGTCAGCTTCCAGGTCAGATGCTCAGTTTGGCTGGGCAGTACTGCAGCCGTGGCTCAGGTGATCTCCTAGCTCCCACTCCCTTGAGGAGTTAACTGCTAGCTAATCACCAAGAATGGGAGCCACTTGTACAGACACCCATCTCCCAGTAACTGCGATGCTTTGAGACGTTCTGTACATGCACTGCCCACGGCCTGCCCTCCTTACCCACAGCTTGGATGCTTTCATCTGGATTTTGGGCAGCAAAGCAACTGAGTGGCTGTTGGAGTGACCACACCCTTTCTGCCTTTGGAGAGGAAGAGCGAGGGCATGCAGGGCACATGAATGCCTGTGCAAGGGGCGCATGCATGCCAGGAGAGGCACGCACATACAGAGAATATCTCAAGCATCACAGTTACCGTATGGCAAGTCTTTAATATCTAGGACTCTTTGAATCACACCAGTTTTCACACGTGCAAGTCACCCCCACTATACACACTCACACAAACTCCTACCTGGCCACACTCAGTCCTTCTCTACACTACAAACTTAAATCGACTTCAATTACGTCAGTGTACGGCCACCGCTGTGGTTAAATCACTGTTGCATGTCCACACTATGCTTCTTGTGTCAGCAGAGCGCATCCACACTTACAGCTCTTACATCCATACAGGGAGCAGTGCACTGTGGTAGCTATCCCACTGCGCAACTAGTCCACAGGGTGCTTTGGGAAGGGTTTGCAATGCCTCATGGGACAGGTACAGCATCACACAATGCAAGTTTCTCAATCCCATCATTCCATGGGCATCCTACTAGATTTCCAATCGCTTTTCAACTGCTCTAGTAACCTGCGAGCCAGCCATCTGTGTCAGAAAGCTTGGATCCTGCACTGCTGTTCAGCATTGTGCTGTGTGTTATGAACACAAGGCTTTAAGGTGAGCCCAACGGGGGGCTATTCGGCTGAGGGAGGCATTGAAGGAGCAGTTTAGCACTGAGCCACAGTAATGTGTGTTGCTGTAGGGTGCTAAGCCTGGAATTGTTTGTTTGCACCGTGCTATGAACCTTGTAATGATTGCTGTGTGTGCCTGACTAGTACAATGCACATGCACCTGTTGCTATTGCCTGTGAATGTCAGCAGCAGCCATCATGTGATGGGGAATAATGAAGATAAATTCAGTTTCCCTAAGTAGATTTTTCTTCCACACCCATGAAAACATACCTTTGTAATGCTGAAGTAAACATCATACATGCAGGGGAAAGTATCTGTAAAGGGGAGGGAAAAGGGGATTCACAAGCACATACACTAAGGAGGCTCTCACAGCTGGGTGTATGTGCGGCTGTCATTATGTGTAATCTCCTGCGGAATGGCGTGCCTGGGGTCCTGTGTGGCCCTGGAAGATACATGGAAGGTGTAGTGGGGGAGAGGAGGGAAAGTGTATGGAGGTTCTGGAATGCTGTTTTTTTTTTTTTCTAATTAAGCTTTGTATAATTGGAGATGGTTTCAGCCAGAATTAAAACAAATCTCAAACATAGGAATTTGTTTCACAGAGTTTATTTACATTTTTATCTAATGATTTGTTGTAGAGTGTGTAACTCACATGCAGCGCACTGCAGAATGAGAAGTACGGAGAACTCCCTTGTGATTCTCTCCACAGTGATTTCTCTTTGTATCAGGATTTGTGTACCTATGACAAGAGGAAAGTATTTGATCCCCTTTGCTTATGATTTCTCTGCGGCTACTAGCTCTTATGAATTCTGTTGTGAAACCATTGGAGTCGTACAACACCAATACAGAACGGAGCCAAAAGAGCATATCAGAGCAAAAATAACTACAGGTGCAGTGGAAAGACCGAGATTCTTGAAATTGGAGGCACTGGACCAGTTTTTTTTCTGAAACCCGATTGCTTTTGAGACACTCCTCTGTTTGACAGAGGTGAGAGTGCAAAGAATACCGCTGTGCATCTGTGATCACGGTGGCGGTAGAGACCCAAGTCATATTGTCCAGATAACAAAAGTTCATTCCAATTCTGAATTTGTACAATGTAATGGCAGTATATTATCTGTCCACATGATACTGACTCACTTTTAATTATGCTGTACAGAGCCATGGAATGCTGCAATTCATTTTAACATAAAGTACCGTTTACTGAAGTAAAGATGTCTTGAAAGTGGGGTATTGTTTTAACACAAAAACCTTCCTCAGGAGATGTAAATCTCTTTTATTGAATGAATAATCTACAGTGGGCATACAAAATTTGTACCAATTTCCCACCCTCCATTGGTATTTTAGCCCTGTGCAGTTTACATCTGTATGAAAAAGTGAATGCCAGTGGCGTCTGTTTATACTTGTCCAGGGGAAGTTTTAATTCTGTTTCTTTTCATTCTTGCTTAAAACCATGCCCTCTTTTCCTACAGCCTGAGGCTAAGCACCCTGACCCCCACCCTGACCGCTCCCCCACCAGCCCTCCACCCATATACCCCCAGTCTGACCCCAACCCCCACCTTCCCCCAGAGCCCCCACCCTGTCTGCTCCCTCCACCAGCCCTCCACTCATATACCCCCACTCTGACCCCAACCCCCACCTTCCCCCAGAGCCCCCACTCTGATTGCTCCCCCCACCCATATACCACTACCCTGACCCCAGCCCCCACCTTCCTCCACAGGTGCCACCCAGGTTTGGATTTCCAATTAGGCACAGTAGGCATATGCCTAGGGGCGCCAGCGTTCTAGTGGCGCCTAAAAGTTAAAAGTGGGTTAAGAGTTAAAAAGTTAATACATATGTGGTTAAAAGTGGTTAGTGTAAGCTTATTTTTAAAAATTATAAACAATATGAGGATAAAATGACATGGGAAACCATGGCAACACTATACCTGGATTTCATATTGCGTGTGGTATCGGCTCTGCTTGTTTGTAATTGGCCAACGTTGTCACTGTCTGTAGATGCTCATGTATATGCTCTACGTTTAGTTACCAGCCCGCATCTGAGCTTGCAGCTCTATTCATGCACGTACACAAATGCTATTTCTACCTTTACCATAGTATATTGCGGCCAACACAGATTTGATACGATACAAAATAAGTTTCACGTTCATATTGGTGCAGGGTATTTTTTGTCCCAGTGACAATGAGCAGACCAAAGAAGAAATTGAGTGATTATCAAAATAAGATTAAGAGAGAAGCAGAACATAAAAAGACAGTCAAATTCCTAAATAAAATTCTGAAAATCTATGTTTATTTTGGTAGTCAGACCAGTTCAAAGCGTCGTGATAAAACTGGGAATGCTGAAGAGGAAAATTGTAGTGATAAGGGTGTATTAGAGACAGTGGATGAAGAAACTGATTTCATGACAACTCTATGCTTTCTGCGTCTGATAGAAAAGAATACAGAAATGAAACAGTGGCTGAAAATGTGTGTGATCGTACAACTGTGATGTTTAGCATTAGTATTAATTCCGCTGAGTGGATAATTAATGATGAAACGCGAGATTGTATAGCAATGCATGGTGCACATCAGAATACTGAAGTAGGCTTTGACAAATCAAAGTGAGTTTATGGAGACAATACATTAAGATTTTGTTCAGATGAACTTTTTAAAAGGAAGCTGAAGAGTGGCGAAGTAAAAGTAAGAGCATGGTTAGTTTATTCAGAAAGTAAAGGTAGTATGTTATCCCTACCTTGCCTCCTTTTAGGCAACAAACTAAACGCATTTTCTACAGGATTCAGCAACTGGAAGAATGGCGCAATGCATGTTTTACAGCACGAAAATTCACCTTACCACAAGTCATGTGTTGCCACTTTGAAAATAAGAGGAACTGCCAAGGGGCGAGTCGACAGAATTCTTATGCAACGGTTGGAAAAGGAAAGGCAGTAATGGAGAAGTGTTTTAAGATGTGTATCTGCAACCGTCAAATCTCTTGCGACTTGCAGACTGCCATTTTGAGGTGATGATGAGCGTTTTGGTAGTATACACAACAGCAATTACCTTGGAACATTGGAACTGATTGCACAATTTGATTCATTTCTGTCAGAACACTTGCAGCGGTATGGAAATGTGGGCAGCGGGCATACTTTGTACCTCTCTAAAACTGTGTGCAATGAATGTATTCAACTAATGAGTGATTGATTAACTACACAAATTCTGAATGAAGTTAAGAGTGAAAAATATTACGGAATAAGCTTTGATTTGACTCCAGACATTTCACATGTGGACCAGTTAACGTTCATAATAAGATATGTAAAAGAAGATGGCACAGCCATAGAACGATTTGTGGGCTTTATACCCAATGCAGGGTATAAATCATAGAATCATAGAATATCAGGGTTGGAAGGGACCTCAGGAGGTCATCTAGTCCAACCCCTTGCTCAAAGCAGGACCAATGCCCAACTAAATCATCCCAGCCAGGGCTTTGTCAAGCCTGACCTTAAAAACCTCTAAGGAAGGAGATTCCACCACCTCCCTAGGGAACCTATTCCAGTGCTTCACCACTCTCCTAGTGAAAAAGTTTTTCCTAATATCCAACCTAAACCTCCCCCCACTGCAACTTGCAAATCTCAACAGCTCGCAGAGACTGTACTGAATACTTTGGACACATGTGGCCTAGACATTAGGGACTGCCATCGCCAGTCTTACAATAATGCAAGCAATATGTCTGGTGCGTACTCAGGAGTACAAGCTAGAATAAGGGAAGTGAATGGATGGGCTCAGTACATTCTGTGTGCAGCTCACTCACTTAACCTCATGGGATCATATGCCGCCGAGTGCTGCAATGAAACAACATCTTATTTGTGTACTTTGCAGCAGCTGTACAAATTTTTCACTGCTTCCACCCATCGTTGGTGCATATTAATGTTTTGTATCAAACCTGATACACGTGTTGTTAAAAGCTTATCTCAAATGTGTTGGTCACTGAGACAAGATGCGTGCCAGACTCTTCAAGAAGGTTGGACTGATATTATTAATGCCCTTTAACATATCTCAGATGATGCCACTGAAAAGGCAATGTCACAAAATGAATCGAGGGGTATTCTTGATAAACTCGAAAACCTGGAGACTGTAGTAATGACAAACGTCTGGGGAACCATATTTCAGCAGTTCAAAACAGTTGATGTAAAGTTGCAGAGTGTCCACATTGATTTGGGAACAATTGTTCAGCTTTACAGTTCTCTTTCCGAATTTGTGACAAGCGTAAGAGACAATTTCGATCATTACGAACAATTCACTAAATCAGTATCTGGACTTAATGAATATGAGTATGACCATAAGCAGAAGAAGAAATGTAACCCCAGGTTTGATGATAACAAAGAAGATGAATAACCGAAAACAGGTTGAAACAACTATTGTATTAATACATTGAATGTACTGATGGATAGACTACATGAAGAGTTGCAGTGTGACAAAGTGAGGCTTACAACATATTGTTTGAACACTTCAGTTTTCTAGAAAAGTAAGACATTGACTATACCGGAAATCTCGACAGGTGTTGCTAATTTATTAGCGAAGTTCAGTGAGGACTTGGAAGATTCGTTTACAGATGAATGCATCCACCTCAACGGGCAACTTAAGAAGTTGATGGAGGAGACAACTATCCCACAGTTATGCAGTATGTTGCTTAAGAAGGACTTGCAGGATACTTATCTGAATGTTTAGATGGCCCTTCTCATTTTTCTCTCAACTCCAGCGATGAACTGTTCCGGGGAGCACAGTTGCCAACTTTCGCGTGGTAAATAAGCATCCCGACTTTCACAATAAGCCAAGAATCAAGCTAATCCAATTTCAAAACAAGGCCAAAACAAGCCAATCCCTAAGAACCCAAATACTCTATGTGACTAGATTCCCGTGGTGTGCAGTCTGGGACTGTGGTGGGCCCACTGTGCACCTCGACTCTCTCCGCCCCTTGCCCCTGCTGGCCAGGAGCCGATCAAAAAAAAGAAGCTACAAGCCAAACAAGCAACAAACTAAAAGCAAAAAACTAGCCAACAAGCAACTCACAAGCCAATTAAGCCAAAAACAAGTCCAATTTCTGTTGTTTTTTCTTTTTTTCATGGGTTTGGCATGTCTGCCAGGGAGTGATCCTTTTCCACTCAGAGAAGTGTTAAAAACTACTTGTGGGGATCTGTGGTGCAAGAATGATTACATGCACTCTCCTTTCTGACTATTGAATTAGAACGTTTAAAAGATATGGATTGCGAGGATATCATTAGCGCGCTCACGGAGCAGAAGTTAAGGAAGAAACGTGCATATGCAGTAAAGTAGCACCTACCTGCAACCTATGAGATTCTTTTAATTACGTGTACATAAGAACGGCCGTATTGGGTCAGACCAAAGGTCCATCTAGCCCAGTATCCTGTCTACCGACAGTGGCCAATGCCAGGTACCCCAGAGGGAGTGAACCTAACAGTTAATGATCAAGTGATCTCTCTGCTGCCATCCATCTCTACCTTCTGACAAACAGAGGCTAGGGACACCATTCCTTACCCATCCTGGCTAATAGCCATTAATGGACTTAACCACCATGAATTTATCCAGTTCTCTTTTAAACGCTGTTATAGTCCTAGCCTTCTCAACCTCCTCAGGTAAGGAGTTCCACAAGTTGACTGTGCGCTGTGTGAAGAACTTCCTTTTATTTGTTTTAAACGTGCTGTCTATTAATTTCATTTGGTGACCCCTAGTTCTTGTATTATGGGAATAAATAAATAACTTTTCCTTATCTACTTTCTCCACATCGCTCATGATTTTATATACCTCTATCATATCCCCCCTTAGTCTCCTCTTTTCCAAGCTGAAAAGTCCTAGCCTCTTTCATCTCTCCTCATATGGGACCCATTCCAAACCCCTAATCATTTTAGTTGCCCTTCTCTGAACCTTTTCTAATGCCAGTATATCTTTTTTGAGATGAGGAGACCACATCTGTACTCAGTATTCAAGATGTAGGCGTACCATCGATTTATATAAGGGCAATAATATATTCTCCGTCTTATTCTCTATCTCCTTTTTAATGTTTCCTAACATCCTGTTTGCTTTTTTGACCGCCTCTGCACACTGCGTAGACATTTTCAGAGAACTATCCACGATGACTCCAAGATCTTTTTCCTGACTTATTGTAGCTAAATTAGCCCCCATCATATTGTATGTATAGTTGGGGTTATTTTTTCCAATGTGCATTACTTTACATTTATCCACATTAAATTTCATTTGCCATTTTGTTGCCCAATCACTTAGTTTTGTGAGGTCTTTTTGAAGTTCTTCACAGTCTGCTTTGGTCTTAACTATCTTGAGCTGTTTAGTATCATCTGCAAACTTTGCCACCTCACTTTTTACTCCTTTCTCCAGATCATTTATGAATAAGTTGAATAGGATTGGTCCTAAGACTGACCCTTGGGGAACACCACTAGTTATCCCCCTCCATCCTAAAAATTTACCATTTATTCCTACCCTTTGTTCCCTGTCTTTTAACCAGTTCTCAATCCATGAAAGGACCTTCCCTTTTATCCCATGACAACTTAATTTACGTAAGAGCCTTTGGTGAGAGACCTTGTCAAAGGCTTTCTGGAAATCTAAGTACACTGTGTCCCCTGGATCCCCCTTGTCCACATGTTTGTTGACCCCTTCAAAGAACTCTAATAGATTAGTAAGACACGATTTCCCTTTACAGAAACCATGTTGACTTTTGCCCAACAATTTATGTTCATTTTTTGTTATTGTACTGAATATTTAAATGATCATTATATTTCTTTTCATTTCATTTTTTACGGAAAACACGAAGGTCAGCTGTCGGTGGGGGGTGGGCGCTGAAGATGCTGTGCCTAGAGTTGTGTAAGGTGTAAATCCAGCCCTGACCCCACCCTGACTGCTCCTCCACCAGCCACCCACCCATATGCCACTACTCTGACCTCAGCATTCTCCTTTTAGAAGCAACATGTCTAGGGCTCCTCACCAGAGCCTTTCTTGCCTTCTGGTATGCCTGCCGCAGCTCTTTGATTGTACAAGCCCTTCTCCGTCATGCCTCCAGCGATCTGGCAGTAGAGGTCAAAGTTCCTGCAGCTGGAGCGGAGCTGTGAGTGCACAGCCTCCTCTCCCCACAGCCCCAGAGGATCCACCCTCTCCTGTGTACTTCCTCAGCTCTCGTCCACTCATGCCCCTTCTCTACCTACGCTATATTGATGACATCTTCATCATCTGGACCCACGGGAAGGAGACTCTGGAAGAATTCCACCATGATTTCAACAGCTTCCACCCCACCATCAATCTCAGCCTGGACCAATCTACACGGGAGGTCCACTTCCTAGACACCACCGTACAAATAAGCGATGGCCACATTAACACCACCCTATACCGAAAACCCACCGACCGCTACGCCTACCTTCATGCCTCCAGCTTCCACCCCGGTCACACCACACGATCCATCGTCTACAGCCAAGCACTGAGGTACAATCGCATCTGCTCCAACCCCTCAGACAGAGACCAACACCTACAAGATCTTCACCAAACATTCTCAAAACTACGATACCCACACAAAGAAATAAAGAAACAAATCAACAGAGCCAGACGTGTACCCAGAAGCCTCCTGCTACAAGACAGGCCCAGAAGAGAAACCAACAGAACTCCACTGGCCATCACCTACAGTCCTCAGCTTAAACCTCTCCAACGCATCATCAGTGATCTACAACCCATCCTGGACAATGATCCCTCACTTTCACAGACCTTGGGAGGCAGGCCAGTCCTCGCCCACAGACAACCTGCCAACCTTAAGCATATTCTCACCAGCAACCACGCATCGCACCATAACAACTTTAACTCAGGAACCAACCCATGCAACAAACCTCGATGCCAACTCTGCCCACATATCTACACCAGCAACACCATCACAGGACCTAACCAGATCAGCTACAACATCACCGGCTCATTCACCTGCACGTCCACCAATGTTATATATGCCATCATATGCCAGCAATGCCCCTCTGCTATGTACATTGGCCAAACTGGACAGACACTACGCAAGAGGATAAATGGACACAAGTCAGATATCAGGAATGGCAATATACAAAAACCTGTAGGAGAACACTTCAACCTCCCTGGCCACACAATAGCAGATGTAAAGGTAGCCATCTTACAGCAAAAAAACTTCAGGACCAGACTCCAAAGAGAAACTGCTGAGCTCCAGTTCATTTGCAAATTTGACACCATCAGATCAGGATTAAACAAAGACTGTGAATGGCTATCCAACTACAGAAGCAGTTTCTCCTCCCTTGGTGTTCACACCTCAACTGCTAGCAGAGTACCTCACCCTCCCTGATTGAACTAACCTCGTTATCTCCACACTGATTTATACCTGCCTCTGGAGATTTCCATTACTTGCATCTGAAGAAGTGAGGTTCTTACCCACGAAAGCTTATGCTCCCAATACTTCAGTTAGTCTCAAAGGTGCCACAGGACCCTCTGTTGCTTTTTACAGATTCAGACTAACACGGCTACCCCTCTGATACTTAGTACCAGAACAGTTTATCTCAGAGGCAGACATGACTCACCTCTGTACTCTTCTTTTATATCTGGTCTGAGGCTGGAAAGTGGTTTTGGGTTTGACTTGCTGTGAAGACTGCCCTCCCACTCCCGCAGTGAGATAATAAAATGGGTGCTTGCTTCACTTGCTGCTTAAATGGTGATTTAATGGTTGAGACATTGGGAAAGTCATCGCAAACATATAAGGGAGATGGACATGTGATGTGCTCTTACGTTCTAGACTGAGGCGGAGGGACTGCTGTCAGTAAAGAGGCCTGGTTGAGGCAAGTGGAGGCATAGTCACTCTTTTTGGCAGTAGCATGTAGAGGGTGTGAAAACAGGTGTCAAGATGACTAACTTGAGTGCCAGAGATGCAGGTCTGTGCAACAGCACTACCCAGCCAGGAACCCTCCTGTTGCCTTGCAGTGTGCTGGGCTCCAGTGCCTCCCAGACTGTTCCTGATCCAGTTCCTGCCACGGCCCCCACCTGGCCAGCGCCCTGTTCCAGTCCTGTCCTTGCCCTGCCCTGATCTTGCTCCAGCCCTGTTACTGACCTGCTCCAGCCTTGCCTCCACTGCTCGACCCTCCCTGGACCCTTGGACTCTGACCATCTTACCTGGACCTTTGGCCTGTATCTAGACCCTAGCTACGATCCTGACTTGGCTTGTCCCTGGACTCTGACCACCTGGCTTCAACCCCTGGCTTGCACCTGAACTTCGGCTGTGGTACTGATTCTAGCTTGTCAACCTCCACTCCAACCACTAGGTCTGGCTACCAGGAGGCAGCACCTGACACAATGTCCCATTTATATGCTGAATGCACGTTAGTCACAATGGGGAAGGCAGGGACTGAGACCGGCCCGTTGTATTTAAGCACAAATTCATGGGTATCTAAGACAGCTATAGATAGAGGAGTCCTGCCAGAGACTAAACTGTTTACCCAATTGATGTATTTATTCCTTCCCAGCTTCTCCTTTGAGGAGATATCTTGTCTCTTCCTAGAACCCTTACCTCTATCTTAAACACTAACAGTTTTGACAAAGATATTCCAAATTATCCCCCTAGAAAGTCCTATAAGAAACGCTTCCCAAAACTACATAAAGAGCTGTGACTTAGCCTGGGGCCGAGTCCTGCAAGGCCCCCCCCCTGCTCTGCAGAGTCCAGTTCCACTGGAAGCAGGGTAGCAGAAACAGCTCACTTGCCAACAAGAGCACATTAAAGGGATCTGGAATACAATCAATGAAACATACAATTATACATTACCCCTAAGCAATTAGCATCAAGAAACTAATAATTACCTTGTATAGCAAAACCCAAACCAAACTGCTGCTCTCCCAGGAGCATCTCCCCCATCCCTTAGTTTTGCGTCTGCATTCCTACCTCCTGCCCTTCCCCTGCTTTGGTTCGCTATCAGATAGCATGAGGATGAGTGCAGTATAGAACCTAGAGAGACAAGTTAGATACATACCTCGCTAGAAGCTTGGCCCTGCAGACACTTTCATGTGTGAGTAATCCTTGTGCTTGGAGGTAGCCCAGTTTACTTCAGAGGGAGGGAGGGGCAGCAGGATCAGGCCTGTGGACTGTATAATGCCATATGGCCCCAGGCTCAAATTCTTGCCCTGGGTTACTCTGATGCACCTTACTGAAGTCAACAGGATTACACGGGTGTAACTGAGACCAAAATCTGGCTTCTGGTCACAGAAGTGTGTAAAGTGCCATGTGCTCCAGGGGCACTTACATAAACTAATATTTGGGGCAGGTTATCCGCTACATCCAAATCCTCCTGGATGCAGCAAAAAAAGGAGGCTGTCAGGAAGGTTTTCCAGAACCCAAATCGTTCTTGTAGCTCTTTGCTGAACGCTTTCCAATTTGAAAATATCCTTAATAAAATGTGGGCACCAGTCCTGGACACAGTATTCTGTAATGGTCTCACTAATGCCATATACAGAGGTGATACCACCTTCCTACTTACTATTCTTGCTTAGACAGCCCAGGATTGCCTTAGCTTTTAGCCGCCACATTGCACTAGGAGCTCACGTTCATTTAGTTTCCACCATGATCCCTAAAACGCTTTCAGAGGTACTGCTTTCCAAAATACAGTCCCCTAGCCTGTTAGCATGACGAACATTGTTGGGGCCTAGATGCATGCGCTTGTATTTAACTATACTAAAATGCATGTTGTTCGGATGAGTCCACGTTACAAAACTATCTGGAGTGGTCTATACAATTGATCTGTCCTGTCATTATTTACCACTCTAGCAATGTTTGCATCAGCTGGAAACTTTACCAGCAATGACTTCGTATTTTCTTTTAGATCTTCGATTAATGTACTGAATAGCATTGGGCCAAGAAAAGATCCCTGCAGGACCCCATTAAAAACACCCCATTGGATGATAATTTCCACTTTACAGTTACTTTTTTAGCTCTGTCAGTTAGTTAGTTCTTAATTCATTTAATATGTGCTGCACTGATTCTGAATGGTGCTTTTTTCAAAATTAGAATATTGTGTAATACAAAGCCAAATGCCTCAAAGAAGTCTCAGTATATTTTGGCAACAGTTACCTTTGTTAACCAAATTTGTAATATCATAAAAAAATGTTATCAAGTTTTCTGTATTTCCTATTTTCCAGAAAACAGTGGCAATTTGGATAATTATGCTGCCATCCTTTTAAATCTTTACCAATTGCATCCTGCATCAGCCTTGCCATGATTTTTCCTGGGATTGATGTCAAGCTAACTGGTCTGTAGTGATCCAGGTCATCCTTTTTGCGCTTTTAACCCCGGAACTCAATAAAATTACACCAGGGGTGAATTTGGCCCATGGGCTTGGTGTCCTTGCCCACCAGCAGTTGTCTTCAATTGTTCTCACTTGTGTCTTTAATTCCCTGTCTGTGAGCTGGCACATCAGCAGTGGCTATTAACCCTGCTTTGAAAGTGGAATTGGTCATTGAGCACTAGGGGACATGTAATGCCCGGTAGTAGGGTGCACACAGACACTCAATGTGCCGCAGGCTAGTTCAGGGTAGATATGCATCCCAGTTTGCCACAAACTAAGTGTTTGTGTAGACAAACCCTTCTAAAATCCAGGGGGAAGAAGACACCTCCTTTTACCTCCTGCTGTCCTCCACCTCTTCTCCTGGTGCTCTGCTGTCTCCACTTCGCACATCTGAGAGCCTGATGGTACACATGGAAACCACCTAAGCAGGAAGGAGGAGGAGAGTGCTATGAACTCAACCGAGGAGACATGTAGGGGCCTGCTCTTGGGTACATTCAATGGCTGAAGAATAGTCTGGTCTCTATTCTGGAAACTCGCCTCTCCTCTGCCTCCCTCCATCCATCCCATATAAGTGCAGGATACAGACTGAACGGGGCTTAATCACCACTGTGAACTCTGACACCTTGAAGTGAAATTCCAGAACCATGTGACTAAAACCAGAGAGAATAAGTGCATCAAGTTGCTATGACAACAGGAAGGTTTTTACAGGAGCTTGAAAGTTAGGTATTTGGAACATAAAAGATTCTTCTGTGAACTAAGCGGAGTGTCTGATTGCGTGGCACAGCTGGTAATGCCCCTGGGCTTTGAGTTCAGGTTGAAAAGAGCCATAAGGTTTCCGTAAAGGCAGGGAAAGATACCCTACCTCTCCCTGCCCGCCCCCTTCCCTGAAACCTGTCAGATGGCATGATTAGGCCACCTTCAGAGCTTACACTCTGCCTTTTTACATTTAACCTGTGTTAGTTGCTATGGAAATAGTGACATTAGGATGGATGGAACCTACGGATGTCGGTAAATACAGAATAGAGTAAAGGCATTCCTGCTGAGCGGGCTCACACCATTTTGCTGGTCTGCTCTAGACTAAGATAAAAGGTGATCTCACATGTATTAACTAACATGTTTTAAACACTAGCTACCTCGTATAGACAGAGCTTGACCTTTAAAAATGTGAGAGAGGTGAGCTGATCATGGTCAGCCCTAGGCTGCCCACTAGAATTGTCCACAACCAGCTAACAGGTTTTTAAAGGAACTAAACCATGTCTGCACTGACTTAAAAATGTATTAGCTGACACAGTGTAGAAAACATCTTTTCTCCTTGTCTACCCAGGGGTTTAATTCAAGTGCAGGGTGCAAGCCTCGGTAATAGCATGCATATGGACGGTGTACCCTCTGTCAATATGCCTCATTGTGTACACACAGAACAGGTTTTTCTGAACTGAGGGCATAGTATTCTGTAAGGGTAGCACATATTCCTTTGCTTCGATGCTAAGCAGTGGACATGCTGGGCCTTTTCCCACTTTGCATTGAGGGAGGCATGGCGGAAGCCAGGTGCATTCACATTTTTTAAAAAATCCCATGATTCATCTATCTCCGCCCTGAGCTTCCTTTCTGGGTGGGCTAGTGCCATTTCCAACTTGCATTTGGCCAGCGTGGCCCTTCCACACCAATGCTCCGTGCCTTTATGTTGGCAACCTTGAATACACAAAGCTGCTTGGGCAGAATTTCAGCAGTCAAAACTGAATGAATTTGGCTTGGGTCTTTGCCTGCTGCTCCACCAGGCAGAGGATGTGGCAGTAGCAGCAGGAGGGTCTTCAGCAGTAGTGGAACCAGGATGTGGAAGAGGAAGAACAGGAATACACTGAGCAACTGGTGTAAAGGACTCATTCCTGGAGCAACTTCACAGCATGCAGCATCATGTTTGGGCTTAGGAAACCAGCATGGAGTGGTGGGAAAGAATTGTTCTGCAGACCTGTGGTGAGGGAATTTCAGCATGAGGAAGGCAACCTTCCTGGAGATATGTGCTGAACAAACCCAGGAGCTGCAGCAGCAGTGCGCCAACATACAGTGCCCCAGACCCATGGATAAGCACGTCAGTATTGCTGTCTGGAAGCTGGCCAGCCCCAAATACTGCCAGTCTGTAGCACACCAATTCGGCACGGGAAGATCGGCTGTTGGAGCCGTCATGCAGGTGTGTGATGCCACGGAAAAGATACTGTTGAACCGAGTTCGGAGGCTCGGTAGTGGTCGGGAGGTATTGACGGCTTTGCTGTCCTGGGTTTCACAAAATGTATTGGAGTGATTGATGGAACCCATGTGCTTGTTCCCCACCACCACAGCCATCGGGGCTCAGAACTCATAAACAGAAAGGGGTATTTCTTCAGGGTGATTCAAGGGCTTGTTGACCACAGTGACTGGGTGGTCTGGAAGGGGCCACCATGCTATGATCTTTCAGCTCTCTTTACATTAATGGAGAAAGGACTCTTTATTCCCAGGAATGTGATGGACATTAATGATGTGGCCATTGCTCTGGTTATCCTGGGGGAGGCTGAGGTCCGGATTCTTGCTCAGCGCTTGCAGCAGCCGGCATCCGATACAAAATGCAAACAGCCTGGGCATTGTTGTCAGGGATGCCTATTGCTCTTATGTTTAGTCTCAGGCCTGAAATTGTGCAGTTCTACATCCCATGAAGGGGTGGGGGCTGGAAGTTTTTTGTGGTTCAGTGCTGTGTATGGGCAGTTGATGTGAAACGTTGTGGCAGTCCCTATTGTACCTTGTGCCTTTGCCTACATGTGTTTGTAAAACCTTATGAATTAGTGCAAACTTAAGTATTTTCGGTATAAAATGAACTGGCCATGTCTTCATGAATGAAATTGTAAAGGTTTTTATTATTAAACAATCTATTAATTAACTAACATAAATGAACCTGCAACTGAAACAACTGCTTTTAATTATGAAACAATGTGTTAAAAACCAATCTATCATCTAGCTTCAAAAAACAAAAAAACAAAAAAAACCAACCTTTTAATTCAACCAGCAGTGAAACGAAACAGCAAAGTACAACAGTGCAGTGCAGGGAACAACGGAAGAGGTGGAGCGGGTTAAAGTCAGAGGCGGTATACGTCTTGGCTCTGCTTTTTTTTTGGTTTGTGGGGCTTCTGGTGTGGAGTGTCGATGCTCAAAGGTCCCAGGAGCAATAGAGGGCTCAAAGGAGCTGGGGTCCAAGTGCTACTGTTCTCAGCTGGGTCTGGGAGGGAAATGGCCTGTGGGAGCAGTGCTGCAGGTATACACCAGGGAGGAGGAGCTTTTGTCCCCGGTTGCCTGTCCAGGGGCTGCATAACATGGCTGGGTGTTGGCTTTTACAGCACTGCATTGCCTGCTGCCCTGATAGTGACGTGTGCTACAATAGGGCATCTTGGCTTTGTATTGCCTCCGGGACCTGCATCTCTCTTTCTTCTGGGCATGGTAATTCTTTCCTTGGCAACTGCCGCGCAGTCCTTTGCCATTGCCATTATCTCCCTCGAAAGCCCCAGTCCACCCTCAGATACTGCCACCACGGCTCCATGGTTTTTGTTTGTCTTTGGGACTGTGTCATGATGTCTGTGAGAATTTCATCCCCAGCTTTCCATTTTCTCCCCCTCAGATTTGCCTGCCATTCCCACGTTGGTAAGAGCCCTGGGCTTTAGGGTTTGGCCAGTGCAGGTGCCATAAATGTGGGGGTATTTAACAAAAATGGCAAGCAGGTATTGTTCATATTCTAGGGAGGCTGTGATGGCATTTTTTACATGCATTTCTGGCTTTACCTCCCTGAGATTTTTCTCAGTCGTGGGTGACCCTCTGAGATGGTGAGTGGGTTTTTTACCTGTGCAGAATATGCTGTTTGGCGTGGCCGTGGTGCCGTGGAGGCCAGGGAGTGGGGAGGGATGAGTTGGGATTTGTATTCCCCAGACTGTGGGTGGTGTTGGGAATTGAGTTCCCCATCTGGCTTTGCAGTTGTGTTGTGCCTGGGAGGTGCTTTCATGGTGTTGGGACGTTGGCCAGGTGAACAGACATGGTAAAAGTGAAGAGCAGAATAGCTAGTTTCCGCCCTAATTGCCTGAAGCATTTCTCTAGGTAAGCCTGTGAAAAGCCAGGAAGAGCTTTGCTAACGCCAGAGCAAAGCTGTGTTAGTGTAAGAATGCACATGGGGCATTTATCCCTTGGTGGGGAGCTGTACTCATTGCACTTTTACCGGGGGCAGTGTCCATTTCTACCTCATGTGTAAAGTGAGACTGCTAGCCAAACTCTCTCCTGTAATCACGGTCTCACCAAATGTTTACATTTCACACAAAAGCACGTTTTCGCTATTAAAATCCGCCATCGGGTGGTGGAGGTACAGGCTGCAGCTGTGCATGCTGCCCCTTGCCCCTTTGAGCTGGTGAACCAGGTTGGGTGGGTGCTGTTCTTCGAGTGCTTGCCCATGTCTATTCCATTCAAGGTGTGTACATGCCCACGTTCACAGTCGGCAGAGATTTTTGCCATAGTGGTATCCATAGGGTTGGCTGTGGTGCCCTCTGGAGAGCCGCACTCCTGCATCGGAACATTAGGCGCCACTGGCCCTATGCCCTCTCAGTTCCCTCGTACCGCCCAGGACGGTTGGTCGGAGCGCTTTCCCCTTGCCTCCTAAGTGGAGAGCGGTTTTCTCTCTAACTCTCATAGTTGTTAGCTTTGCACATAGTTTATTTACAGTAGTTAGTCAGGAAGGTTGTGTTAAGTAGGCTTAGTTAGTAAGTTAGAGTCCCAGCGGGGACTTAACCCCGGGACGGGGCATGCCCTGGTCCTCAGGTTTTAAGCCTTGTTCTGCCTGCAATAGGCCTATGCCCATTAGCAACCCCTATAGCAGCTGCCTAAAGTGCTTGGGGGAGTCGCATGTGAAGAACAAGGGTCATATTTGCAAGAACTTTCATTCTAGAACTCAAAAGGAGCGTGATATTCGTTTAAGGGCCCTCCTCTTGGAGGCTGTGCTTTGCCTGGCGTTGGAGCCTTCTCGCTCTGACTCTACGCCCAGCACCTCGGCTTCAGTGCACCTCCAGCACCGGGCTGTGCCCAGCACTGCTCCCCTTCACCAGTACACACACACTATCAGGGTTGGAAGGGACCTCAGGAGATCATCTAGTCCAACCCCCTGTTCAAAGCAGGACCAATCCCCAGACAGATTTTTACCCCAGTTCCCTAAATAGTCCCCTCAAGGATTGAACTCACAACCCCACGTTTAGCAGACCAATGCGCTAACCACTGAGCTATCCCTCCCCCGAACTGAGCTATCCCTCCCCCAAGATGCGTCTGAAGAACCGAGACTCCCCAGCACTAAGCAAGAAAGGTCAAGAGGCGTTGGGCAAAGGACCCAGGGGTACCTCTCCGGTCGGATCCCCCAGACTCCTGAGGGATTCGACTCCCGGGAGTGGAAGGGGACCCAGACACCTGGTGGGGCTGTCGACATCTGAGGCCCTCCCTTCCTGCGGTGAGGGATCAGAGCGCTCTCCAGGTGCTGCCGGTACCACGCCTGGCATTGGACCCAGCTAAGACTCCCCATGGGGGGGTAAGCCAGCCATGAGACCTCCCCAGCGGGCAGTCAAATGCCGTTGGTTCCTGGAGCAGAGGCAGCGTTCCCTGTCTCCGTGACTAAGATCCCCGACTCCGCAGCCTAGGTCTCCCGTTAGATGACCTAGGTTGTTGGCACTGCGCTCACGGTCACCATCAACTTGGTGCGGATTGCCTATGGGGAGATGTCGGTCACCGTACATCTGGCACCGATCATCCTCCTGCCAGCCCACGCCTCATCAGTGCATTGTTCCCCTCGACTACGGGACCGGTCATCGGCGCAGTACCGGTCTCCCTGCTCCTGGCATCGATCCCTGAAAAGACGGTCTTCCTATTCGAGGCATCACTCCCCCACGGTTACGGTCAGCTGTCAGACACAAGCTCGGATGGCCCCACCCTGGTCACCGGAAGGGGATTCATCTGGGTCGGAACTTCAGCTCCTCACCACAAGAGCAATGGCCCTCGTGGGCACCTGAGGACTCATCGGCTCCCACGGTGACGACTGGCAGCAGGGCCAATGGCCTGTACAGTGGCCATATTGGACCGTGCGGGGCATGCCGGTTATGCCGATGCCCTTCTTGCTCCTCCCTTGCTGCCACAGAGAAGCAACCCCCAGACTGACGGCACTGTGCTTGGGGTGCAGAGCTGAATCCGACACAAGTGGAGGAGCGGATGCCCACTCCAAAAGAACCTTCCCCCACAGGCGACACGTCCCAGAGCTTCCCTTGATGGTTCAATCCTCATCCTTGTCGCTGGACAAGGCAATGGCAGGGCTCTCACGCCAACCCACCTGGTGACTTTAAGGAACACCAAGTCTTACTCAGAAAGCTGGCTCAGAATTTGGGCCTGGGGGTGGAGGAAATGGCAGAGCAGTCTGACACTTTATTCAACGTGCTCTCGGCGGCAGCTCCCTCATGCGTTGCTCTGCTAGTGCATGACAGGGTTCTAAAAATAGCTAAAGCCCTCTGGCAAACCCCCTCCTCTATCCCACCCACCTCCAAGCGGGCCAAAAAGAATTATTTCATCCCTGCTAAGGGGTTTGAATAACTTTATACCCATCCATCCCCAGGGTCACTGGTCGTATCTGCAGCCAATGAGAGAGACAGACAAGGGCAAGCAAGTTCTACCCCCAAAAATAAAGACACCAAGAAGCTGGAACTTTTTGGGAGGAAAGTCTATTCAATGGCCATCTTTTAGTTTAGGGTGGTGAACCACCCAGCTTTATTGGGGAGGTATAACTTTTATCTGTGGGACTCCCTCCAGAAATTCAAAGACTCTCTGCCCCAGGACTCCCCAGCATGGGGAGGAGGTGACCAGCCCTCTGTGGAGACAGAAGTCGTTCGGGACTATTTAGAAAGGCTGGATGAGCACAAGTCCATGGGGCCGGAGGCGCTGCATCCGAGGGTGCTAAAGGAGTTGGCGGATGTGATTGCAGAGCCATTGGCCATTATCTTTGAAAACTCATGGCAATTGGAGGAGGTCCCGGATGACTGGAAAAAGGCTAATGTAGTGCCCATCTTTAAAAAAGGGAAGGAGGAGGATCCGGAGAACTACAGGTCAGTCAACCTCACCTCAGTCCCTGGAAAAATCATGGAGCAGGTCCTCAAGGAATCAATTCTGAAGCACTTAGAGGAGAGGAAAGTGATCAGGAACAGTCAGCATGGATTCACCAAGGGCAAGTCATGCCTGACTACCCTAATTGCCTTCTATGATGAGTTAACTGGCTCTGTGGATGAGGGGAAAGCAGTGGACGTGTTATTCCTTGACTTTAGCAAAGCTTTTAATATGGTCTCCCACAGTATTCTTGCCAGCAAGTTAAAGAAGTATGGGTTGGATGAATGGACTATAAGGTGGATAGAAAGCTGGCTAGATGGTCGGGCTCAACGGGTACTGATCAATGGCTCCATGTCTAGTTGGCAACCGGTATCAAGTGGAGTGCCCCAAGGGTCGGTCCTGGGGCCGGTTTTGTTCAATATCTTCATTAATGATCTGGAGGATGGCATGGACTGCACTCTCAGCAAGTTTGCAGATGACACTAAATTGGGAGGAGTGGTAGATACAGTAGAGGGAAGGGATAGGATACAGAGGGACCTAGACAAATTAGAGGATTGGGCCAAAAGAAACCTGATGAGGTTCAACAAGGACAAGTGCAGATTCCTGCACTTAGGACTGAAGAATCCCATGCACTGCTACAGACTAGGGACCGAATGGCTAGGCAGCAGTTCTGCAGAAAAGGACCTAGGGGTCACAGTGGATGAGAAGCTGGATATGAGTCGACAAAGTGCCCTTGTTGCCAAGAAGGCTAACGGCATTTTGGGCTGTATAAGTAGGGGCATTGCCAGCAGATCGAGGGACGTGATCATTCCCCTCTATTTGACATTGGTGAGCCTCCTCAGGAGTACTGTGTCCAATTTGGGGCCCCACACTACAAGAAGGATGTGGAAATATTGGAAAGAGTCCAGCGGAGGGCAACAAAAATGATTAGGGGGCTGGAGCACATGACTTATGAGGAGAGGCTGAGGGAACTGGGATTGTTTAGTCTCCAGAAGAGAAGAATGAGGGGGGATTTGATAGCAGCCTTCAACTACGTGAAGGGGGGTTCCAAAGAGGATGGAGCTAGGCTGTTCTCAGTGGTGGCAGATGACAGAACAAGGAGCAATGGTCTCAAGTTGCAGTGGGGGAGGTTCAGTTTGGATATTAGGAAACACTATTTCACTAGGAGGGTGGTGAAGCACTGGAATGGGTTCCCTAGGGAGGTGGTGGAATCTCCTTCCTTGGAGGTTTTTAAGGCCCGGCTTGACAAAGCCCTGGCTGGGATGATTTAGTTGGGGTTGGTCCTGCTTTGAGCAGGGGGTTGGACTAGATACCTCCTGAGGTCCCTTCCAACCCTGATATTCTATGATTCTATGATTCACTGCCTTCGTAGAGGAGAGTACAGCAGCGGCCAGGAGCTCCCTCCAGATGGCCTGGGATGTGGCCAATTTGGCAGCCAGGGTGGTCGCCTCGGCTGTGGTTATGAGACACGGTCCCTGGCTTCAAACCATGAGCCTGTCCCAGGAGATGCCATCCTCCATCTAAGACCTCCCATTTGATGGGAGCAGACTCTTCTCTGAGCAGACAGATGCAAGACTGGATGGGGTCAAGGACACTCAAGCCACCTGCCACTCGCTGGGCCTGCATACGCCGCAAACGGCCAGCAAGCAGTTGAGGCAGCCACCACCTCCTAGGCCTTGCCCTCCTCAGCAGGGCTGCACTAGGAGAAGGGACAGAGACACGGGTTTTAATCATCGCTGTCCCTCTGTCTCCCGTTCACTACTCAGTCTGGCCCGGTGAAACACCAGGAGGGCTAGAATCGCTCGATTTGAGGGTGCACTCAAGAGCAATGCCCCAGTCAGTTTCCTGGATCCACCTTACTCTTTCCTTAACCACCTACGCCACTACCATTCAGCCTGGTCATGAATGACCTGGGTGGTCGGCATTGTATCTCTGAGCTACATCCTGAAATTCTCTGCTCCCCCCTCCTTCTCCGTCCCTCTTCAGGGACCCTTCTCACAAACAACTCCTTGCTCTGGAAGTGGAAAGGCTCCTACAGCCTTGAGCAGTGAAGGAGGTCCCTCGAGAAATGAGGGGGAAAGGCTTCTACTCCTGCTATTTCCTAATTCCGAAAGCGAAACGGGACCTAAGACCCATCTTGAATCTGTGACGCCTCAACAAATATCTCAAGAAGTTGAAGTTTCGCATGGTTTTGCAAGCCTCCATCATTCCTGTTAGAGGGCTTTCCCTTCACCCTCTCCCCAGGTTCTTGCCACGCAGACAAAAAGCAGAAGACCAGAAGTCCAAAGTGTAGACCATACAATGTTTATTGGGGTTAGTTTCCAGCAAACATGTGTTCCATAACTCTGACGCCACAGAGCCTTGTTTCCCAGTGTCTTGTCCCCCCCCTCCTCAGGAGGCATACTTATTTCTGAAATGCATGCCCTCAGTCCCACCCCTTACAACTTAGGGTTATGTTCCATTTTGGGTCTGGGGTCTTCATCCCACTTCTTTTGTACCCCATGGGAGGGGTAAGGAGTGAGGTTGTGCTCCGGTCAGGGAGGGGCATTTATTTGGTCTTTTAGTGTTTTACACCTCCCCTCACAAGCCCCTTTGCCCCTCCCAACTGGTTGCTTGATTTTGCCTTGAGCTGGGGTTGAGGCAATCTTAAAGTGTACTTTGAGTAACACTTTAACTGCTCTTATCTATTCCCATTGTACTAACAAATCCATCTGACTAGGCAGAAGCAACATCACAGTGTCTTTGTCCTTTGTTTACACATATTGGTATAAGAGTATCAAAAACTCAAACCCAAAATTCTATCCTAGGCTAACAAACAGACCTATATACTAACAATTCCCTCCCTGGATCCTGGAGACTGGTACGCTGCCTTCGACTTGAAGGACACATATTTTCATATCTTCATCTTCCAAGGGCACAGTCAGTTCTTCTGTTTTGTGGTGGGTCTGTGCCACTTCCAATTCATGGCACTCACCTTTGGACTCTCGTTGGCTTCACGAGAGTTCACAAAATGCAGTGGCTGCTTATCTGAGGCGTCGAGATGTCCAGGTCTATCTGTATCTCGACGACTGGCTCATCAAGGGCAGAACTCGGGATCAAGTGCAAAGGAGCCTCAGTCTGGTACTTTCTACCTGCCATGACGTAGCCCTAAACTAAAAGAAATCAACCCTAATACTGGTGCAATGGATAAAATTAAGAGGGGAGGTCCTCGACTTCACGCGGGCCAGGGCCTTCCTCCTGGAGGCCTGTTTCCGAGCCATGACAGACCTGATCTGTCATGTAAGGGCCCACCCACTCACCATCATTCACATGTGCCTGAGGCTGTTAGGCCTCATGGTGGCATGTACTTACGTGGTCCGTCATGCCCAGCTCCATCTCCATCTCCGGATGCTGCAAGCTACATCCCCGACAGACACGATCTAGACTGGGTAGTCAGGGTGCCAGATCACATATGGTCATCCCTGGAATGGTCGTTAGACTCCGGATCAGTGTTGGAGGGAGTTCCCTTTGTGGCTCCATCCCTGTCTCTGATGCCTTGGACCTGGGCTGGGAGCCCACTTGGGCGAGCACAGCATACAAGGCCACTGGTCGCGGGATGATTGCTCCCTCCACGCAAATGTCAGGGAGCTCAAAGTGGTTCACTTGGCCTTCCAGGCTTTCCTGCCCCACCTGGAGGGCAAGGTGGTACAAATCCTGATGGACAACACTGCCATGATGTTTTACATCAACTAGCAAGGTGGGTCCCGATCGTCAGCCCTCTGCCAAGAAGCTCTCTGTCTCTGGGACTTCTGTGTGCAGCATGCCATTCATCTTGTGGCCGCGCACCTTCCCGGGGCCAGTAAAGTGTTAGCAGATCTTTCTCTTCTCGCCACAAATGGTCACTCCATCCAGGGGTATTCAGTGCAATCTTCCAAAGATGGGAGACTCCCCAGGTGGACTTGTTCATGTCCCGACAGAACAGGAAGTGCCTCGTGTTCTGCTCAGTTCGGGGGCTCTGATGTATGCCTTCATGCCAGTGCTCTTAATCCACGGAGTCCTCATGAAGATCAAACAGGACAAGGTGAAGGTAATCCTGATAGCTCTGGCTTGGCCTCGCCAGCACTGGTTTTGCACATTGCTGGACCTTTCGGTGGCCACCCCACTGCCTCTCTGGCCAGATCTGCTGTCCCAGAACCATGGCAGTCTTCTGCACCCGAACTTGGCAGCGTTGCATCTGATGGCCTGGCTGCTGCATGGTTGAAAGGTGCATGGTGCTCGGCCTGTGTCCAGCAGGTACTGTTGGGTAGCAGAAAGCCTTCCATGAGGTTGATCTTCCTGGCCAAATGGAGAAGGTTCACGTGCTGGACCTCAGACTAGGGTATTCGGACCGAGCAGGCCTTGTTGCAGGTGATCTTTGACTGCCTTCTACATCTCAAGCTTCAGGGCCTGCCCCTTCAATCAGTTAAGGTCCACCTGGCTGCTATTTCAGCCTTATACTCTCCATTCCAGGGCAGGTTGGTCTTTGCTCAAGGATGATGGTCTGGTTTTTGAAGGGTGTAGAACGAATCTATCCCCACATTCATGACCCTGTCTCTCCTTGGGACTCGAATCTTGTGCTGTTGTGGCTCCTGGGTCTCCCCTTCAAGCCTTTGACTTCCTGCTCCTTATGTCTACTCTCCTAGAAGGCCTCATTCCTGGTGGCAATATCATCAGCCCTCAGAGTCTCTGAGATTAGGGTGCTCACCTCGGAGCTGCCCTTTACAAGGACAAGGTCCAGCTACGGCTGCACCTGGCTTTCCTGTCCAAGGGAGTTTCACAATTTCATACAAGCCAGGACATATACTTAGAATATTAGACTACTTACCTGTCTCCTTTCCCAAACCTTGAAAGTTGGAAGAGGAGTGCAGGTTACACTCTCTGGATGTCAGGAGGGTGCCATTCCATAAGTCGACGCAGTTGTTCGTCATGGTGGTGGACAGAATGAAAGGTCTTCCAGTGTCCGCCCAGAGAATTTCATCATGGATCACTGCCTGCATCCATTTCTGCTATGATCTGGCGAAAGTGCTTCCACTGGCAATTGTAACTGCCCACTCAACCAGGGGGCAAACCTCAGCGGCGGCCTTTCTGGGCCAATTCAAGTCATCTGCAGGGTGGTCCATCCAAACGTTTGTCTCATTACACACTGACCCAGCAGGCCTAAGATGATGCTGGCTTTGGTAGAGCAGTATTGGAAGCTACATGACAGTGAACTCTGAGCTCACCTCCAGGGATACTGCTTGTGAGTCAATTAACACGGAATCGACGTGAGCAAGCACTTGAAGAAGAAAAAACGGTTACCTACCTTTTGTAACTGTTGTTCTTCAAGTGGTGTTGCTCACGTTCATTCCATTACCCACCCTCCTGCCCCTCTGTTGGAGTTGCTGGCAAGAAGGAATTGGGAGGGCGTAGGGCCAGTGGCGCTAATATACTGACTCATGAGCGTGGCACTCCAGAGGGCGCCACTGCCAACCCTACTGATACCGCTAAGGCAAAAATCTCTGACGGTCACACATGTGGGTGTGCGCACACCTAGAATGGAATTGATGTGAGCAACACATCTCGAAGAACAGTTCCAAAAGGTAGGTAACCGTTTTTTTGCTGGGCAGGACAGCTGAGGGAAGGGAAGAGGAAATAGGTATATGGTTATGTGCTGTCCACAGTGTGGGCCTGGACACGGTCAGTACTCAGTGCCTTTGCACTCTGTGTTTTTGCTCAATGGAGCAGTCACTGTTTTGGAAAGGTGCTTGTGCAGAGGCTGAATGGACAGCGTGGGCTGAGGGAGAGAGGGGCAGGGATCTTGCCCATGGAAAAGCTTCTAGCTCGCATTTGTCTACAGTGGTTGCGACCAGGGTCACCCAGAACAGAAGATAGCATGGCAGTGTAGCTTACTAATAATAAATTAAAATTTAAATAGTAAATTAGTAACAAAGTAACAGGGAAACTTATATGCTGAGGTTCTCTCCACAGGATCAGTTGCCTCAGCCCTGGTTTGGGAATTGGGCTTAGTTGCTGCAGGGAGGGAATCAAGCTTGCCTTCCACGTCTCCTGCATCAAGGAGGTCTCCTAAGGTCTCTTCCAACCCTAATCTTCCATGATTCTATGATTCTAAGAGCCCAAGTCCCGAAGGGATCCTGGCTTTACGCGGAGCTCTTTTCACTGACCTCCTCATGCTCATCCCCCCATGACTCTTGCTGACCATCCTTGGGGGAAGGTGGCCAGCAGGCGCCACAAGCTGCCGGGGTTCAATGGTCATGGAGTTGGCAAAATCTTGTCCAGTGCCTAAAATAATGGACAGGTTACATGTCCCCTCGTCATCCCTCATTCTTGTCATTCCTCGTTTTAATGTAGGTGCTCCTGAGCTATCTAGCACTGTCCTGCATCCTGGGCATGGCTTAGCAATGTCCTCAAAAATGTCTTCCAGTGCCTGGCCACAAGGTCGTCCTGCACCAGTGCTTCTCCCCAGATGGCAGTGAAATCTGGGTCTCAGCGCAGCTCCACGCAGCAGCTCCAGGCATTTTGTAGGGCTGCTAGAATATCTTTGAAGCTATTGTGATAAACTGGAATCCAGTAGTGAATGGACAAAATCTGGCAGTGCCCCAGCTTATAAACGGGGTGACGGGACATCTGGTCAGCTTGATTTGAGAGCAGAGGAGGGCCCACAGGGAAACAGGTCAGAAACAGTCACCCACAAAGCAGAGGGGGTCAGCTGTTGGAAGACTGTCAAAGGAGTTTGCAGCACCATTTCATGACATGAATAATAGACCAGACTAACTCGCTTTGCAGTTTGAAAGAGAACTCCAGAGCTTGTGATAAATGCAGAGTCAGTGTGCTGTGATGGATTGCGTTGCATGTAAACAAGTGGTTGCAAACTGGACTAAGTAAAAAGCTGCATATTAAACCATCTGTGTAGACAAGGCCTCTGATGCTTCTGCTACCTCCATGTCCGTCTGTCCGGTCACTACAGTCTCCGTAACGTTTTCTTCACTGAGAAGGTGGCTCTTTCAGTAGCTTCCTGAGTGTCATGGTTTCCATTCACGCTCCATGCAGAGGCGCACAGGAGGAGGTGGGGATGCTGGAGGGTTCGGGCAGTGGAGTGGTGCGGGAGCGGGGACAGGGGCAGGAGTGGTGGACTCGGGCTGAGGAGACTGTTGGGTGATGGGCTCAGTTAGTGGTGTGTTTTGTAGGGAGTTGTTGTCAGACCTGTGCTTTGGACCTGAGGCAGGGATCCAACCATTGAGGACTCCCAAGGCCCTTTGCATTTATGGGAACTGCCGTGGGATGTTAGCAGGAATTCTAGCAGTCGGGTGATAGACGTTTGGTAGGAGTGCTAAGGCTTGCCAGCTGGTGGAGGACTGTTTCGGACCTGGCGGGAGGGACTCTAAATTAGCTCATTCATGGGTTCATTCATCAAGTCTGGAGTTTCCTGGGGTGTTTGTGCAGTGGTCTGCAAAGAGCGCCCATTGTTTTTATCAGTGAGCTCCCCATGCCTGAGGACAGGACCTCGGAATGAGGGAGCAAAGCGAGGGATGAGAGGAGGTGCAATTTCCAAGTGCAAACCTTGGGGGTGGCAGCAGCTGCCCTGAGCCCGGGGTCATGACAGGGCACTTAAGAGTCGGTGCGGCGAGAGTTGTGGAGGAGTTGGAGGGAGAGTCCACTCTACACACCTCCCCATGAATGATCAATTTTCCTCCTGGTGAAAGGCTAATAGGTGGATGCCTGGAGTGGTGTCAGAGCCAGGATTCTGGACTCGATGGATGAACCATGAGCTTGACACAGTTTGTCAATTCCTATGTTCCCTCTAAAGGACTTCCACGCTCCTTCCCAGCCTGGGGGGTTGCAGCAGGCCCTGCACCTTCAGCATCTTTCTAGCCAGACAGGACTGGGTGAGACTCACCTTCATTCCATTATTCTGAACCATAATTAACAGAAACATGGCATGATGGGTGACCTGTGTCTCCAGGAACTCACTGTGCTGCTTCTCAGCACTGGCTCTCAGCACCGGTAACCCTAGGAGGAAGAGGCCCGCACTGGAAATAAACCAGAACATGCATTTTCTCATGGCAATCAACATCACTATTGGTAGAAATGAATGTTTTCAGGGACGTTGAGCAATGCAGAACTGCGTTTAGCTTCTTGCGCGGTTGGTAACTGATGGGACTCTCTTTGCTTGGTTTCTTGCAGTGCCTTTTAGAGAAACTCCCAGCTATACAAAGAGGAGACGGATCACTGGCGCAGGCGGCCTCTCCTCCCCCCGCATGCTGCAGCGTTCTGCCAGCGACAACAATTTGAAAGCCGAGAGCCACCCGTCCTACTCACCAGTGCCCTCGCTCCGCAGCCTGCCCCCACAGCTGCTGGCACAGATGCAGGAAGCTGCTGTTGGGGCAGGGGTGGGGGACAGTAGCCTGGCGAGCACGGGCAGCTCCCGGAGCACTCACAGCCGCTCCCCATCTCTGCAGCGCGTGCAGGAAGAGAAGGAGGCCGACATGCACACACTCAGGAGAAGCAGCCGAGGCAAGGCCAGGTAAGAGAGGGCATAGGGATGAGGGAAATAGGTCGCTTCGTGCTCACCCGGCAGCCCGCTGTGGTTCCTTGCTGAGTTTGCGAGCTCCTGTGCTGGAGTTGTGAGAGAACTGGAAGGGGCTGCAGGGTTTGTGTGCGTGGGTTGGTGCGATCTCAGCCTCAGCGAAGCTGATATTGGACCAGGCCCGTCTCCTTCAGCGGGGTTTGCTGTGACAGGTGGTGCTGGGTGTAGCTGACCTGACAAGCAGCACAGCCACCATACGTGTTGGTGTTCCTGGGAAGTCCCAGCTCCTGGAGCTAACTGGGGACCCTGCTTTGTCTCTCCATGGTTGCGGGGGAGCAGTGACATTGTCTGAGTGGGAACAGGCTGACCAGTGGAGTGTGAAGATACAGTGCAGTAACCTGGTCTCTGAGGCTCTGCATCTTCCTAACCAAGCATCTTGGAGAACAGGAGCTGTCCTGGATTCCGAAGGGGCACGTGCCCAGAGTTAATGCAGCAGGGGTTGGTTTCCTTTTCTCTCCTCCCGCCCCCACCCCAATCTATTTCCGTGCCTCAGGAACCCCTTAGTACATCAGATGCCATCATTGACTTTGTTGTTGCTATGACAATGGAGCGTATTTTGAGGACAAAGACATTTGAGGTGGCATATTGCAAACAATCGAACATCCACTACAGCCAAACTGACTTCCTGGCAGTACTCACTCACTCCTGCCTAGATGTAGGTGCAGTCCCATTGTCCTGTAGAACCCAGCGCCAGCCTTCACCCCCTCCACCATGCCTGGGTTTGGTCCTGTTTGATGGGAACTCTGCCATCTCGCTGACGGAACAGTGGAGACCCGGGTGAGGTTGGGCAATATCCAGGCAGACAGACACTGCTAGGGTCACATGGGAAAGCTGCCAGATGCTGTTTCAGATAGTTTTATTGAACTGAATGCATGGGAACAATGTAACACACATTCTCTACTATTGTTTCCCAGTCACACATTGGTCTTTCAGGGGATGATCCTCAGGTCTGACACCAACTCCTCATTGGCTGGTACTTCTCTTTGTAAAGATGCTGGTGAGGATCCTGGGAACAACAAACACATGAGCATCATCTTGGCACCAGGGAAAATGACTAAGACTGTAATTAAAGACATAAGAACAGCCATACTGGGCCACACCGACGGTCCATCTAGCCCGGTATCCTGTCTCCCACAGTGGCCAGGTGCTTCAGAGGGAATGAACAGAACAGGGCAATTTCAAGGGACCCACCCCATCATAAAGTCCCAGCTCCTGGCAGTTGGAGGTTTAGGGACCATATTGGCTAACAGCCATTTATGTATCTGTCCTCCATGAACTTATCTAGTTCATTTTTGAACCCAGGTATACTTTGGGGCTTTACAACATCCCCTGGCAACGAGTTCCACAGCTTTACAGTGCGTTTTGTGAAGAAGTTCTCCCTTTTGTAAGTTTTAAACCTGCTGCTTATTAATAGTGTACTGCCGGCCCCGGCCACCGGGCCAGCACCCCCGGCCCAGCACCGCCGGCCCCCGACCCAGCATCTCCCTATTTTCCCGGACATGTTCGGCTTTTTGGGATTTCCCCCCAGATGGGGATTTGAGTCCCAAAAAGCTGGACATGTCCGGGAAAATCCGGACGTATGGTAACCCTAGTGTTAGGGAGTGGAATTCACACCAATGGATACATTATAGATCTGGAGGAGGAGATGGGCAGTGACTTGGTGAGCTTTGCTGATGACACTGCTTGAGCAGTCATTGTCCTGTTTGCCTGCCCTGCTTTTTATGTGTTGGGTGCCTACAAAATGGTGGATTGGCTTTAAATTCATCCTGTTGCTGCAGGCCCTGAACTCTTTGTTCTTGCTCTCAAGCACCTCTGTATTGAGGGATCCTGCTGTGATGTTTTAAGTGGGCAGGTGATTGCGCCTGTTCTGTGATGGGTCTTACTGTGAGGAACCCACTCCCCCGATGTCCATCTCAGCTCTAATATTGAAGGAATTATAAATACTTGAAAAGAATGGGATAGCCCCTCCCTCCCCTTCCTTCCTTCCAATGCCTAGCAGCTTTTATGGCCCCCTTCCTCCCACAATGTGGGGGATGTTTAAAGGTTTATAGGGAGTGGGTTTTTCTCTTACTCTAATGATTTTGTTGTGTTCTGTTTAATGTTTTTACTGTGCTATTGTGAGGCGCCTTGAACCCCTTGGGTACAAGGAGGGGAGGGGAGCTGTGTTGAGGACTATGAGACTGTCTGCTGCACTGGGGTTTGAGGCACTGCAATGGCAGGTGAAACCCATGCTGTACATGGGTTAAAGTACTCATAGTTTTCCATATAATAACAAGCTCTGAATTGGCAGGATCCTTTGGGGTCAGTCTGGGACTCTAGGAGGCTGCCTGCCCTCTTCATAGGTGGGGGCAGAGGGTTGGGGTGCAGGGATGTGAGGGCTTGGGCTGGGGATGCAGGATAGATGCCCCTCTCCTGGCCCCAGCAGGTCCAGGCCAGGGCTGGATTTGGGCCGGGAGAGCGACACCTCAGCCGTGCCTGGGTCCGGGTGGTCAGCTGTGCCTGGGTCTGGGCAACTGGGCCAAGCCTGGGTCTGGGCCAGGCCACTGTGGCCGGGCCTGGATCCAAGCAAGGCTGCCCTGGCCGCGCCTGGGTCTGGGCTGGGCTGCAGCACTCCAGCTGTGCCTGGGTCCGGGGCGTGCCGCCCTGGTCGCGCCTGGGTTTGGGCGGGGCCTGGGTCCAGGCTGGGTCTCCCTGGCCATGGCAGGTTGGGGGCCGGGCTAGGTTGGAGTTGGGGGAGAGAGGCAGGACCCCGGGCAGGTTCCCTGAGCGCCTGCATGACACTAAATAGGCTGTTGCATGGCTGCACGGCTGCACAGCTTACAGGGAACGTAGGCTGCCACCCATGCTACCGTGGCCACACTTATTTTTAGCACACCAACTCAAGCAGCATCACACTGAGGGATGCAGCCAGGTAGACACGGGTCTCTTGGTGACAACAGAACTTACTGGATTAATGTCAGAAGAAAGTAAAAGCTGGATGGACTTTCAAGGGCTCTGGTCTGCTCCAGCTCAAAGCCCAAGGATCTTTTAATGTTGACCTTATGAAGCTAGGATAGGCAGGCGGATACAGGGAAACTGTGTAAAGAATTGAGTACACTCTCAGTCCCCGGACCCATAGCTCACTTACTCTGCATGTCATTGTCCCAGGAAAATGGCTTTCCTTGTAAGGAACTTGACCTTACAAGTAAAATGAGCCTCAAAGGGAGGTTTCATTAATGTGGACAGAACCATGTTAGTATCCATAATACAGTATGGGAGGTGAGTTTACATTTCTCAAGCCCTTGTAGCAGATTCTGTCAAGTCATGCCAATTTTCGGTACTGGAGCCCTGTATGAAGGTGCAGGATAAATGTAGCTGGTACTAGTGGCAGATATATCTTGCTAATTCCAATCAGGGTATAAAAGGAGTTGGTCTCTCTCTCTCTGGGTAGAGGGAAATGGAGGGCTGAAACAGAGAAGGTCCTTCGGTGAAATCCTGAAAGTTTAGGCTTAGGTCTGTGTTTGAATTATTAGAAAAGCCAGACTACCAGAGGTAGGTAAGTTTGAGTTGTATACAGTCTGAATATTCTTATCGGAGCAATGTGGGGACTCCACCTCCTTGCAGCCTTCATGAATCTGGAGACAGGAGCCTGCCAAGAAAATTCTGTGCCCTCTTCATATTCACCAAAGGTCAGAATAGCTGCTGATTGGTTTTCACGTTGATTTTTAAAGTGATGGTTTTGATGGATAAAGGTTGAAATGGCCTGGGACGTACCTGTCTAAGAGACCACCTCTTTCTCTGAGCCAGAGTGCTGCAGCTGTCGTCATCAGCGGGCCTAGGCTGGAGTTTTGGTTTGGTTCTCCATAGGTTCTTACACTGTACTCATTGCCAGAGTGCGAGCACCTTCCAGTCACAGAGTAAGCAGCATGACTAACACCTCTCTTGTGTTCTCTTCGGGGGAGGGGAAAGTTGTGCATGCAGTGTGGTATTTTGGTAGGCTTATTTAATAAGTATGGACACGCTGCTCTGTGCTTATGGTTGCAAAGGCCAGCAGAGTAATGTGTCTGGCACTTGGAGCAGAAAGTGGTGAGGTTTTGGTGGTTCTCAGTTCCTGTGGGATTTTGTTTGTGCCACAATCTGAGACTGGCCCCCAGAAAGCTCCATCTCCTGCCCGGATTAGCTTTACCCGCATGATGGACAGTTCCCCTGTGACTAAGAAATGGAGCTGTCGACCATGCTACTCATCCCAGAGCTCTAAGTGATCTTTTAGATATGCCGGGCCCAGGCCCTGGAACACCTTGGGGCGAAGGACCAGGACCTTGAACTTGGCTTGATATTCTATGGGAAACCAGTATAGAGAGTGGCGGATGACGGGTATGAGAGGGGTCTGCTGCCAGGGTGTCCCCGTGCCTTGGGAATTTGTTCTTGCCTTGGTCCATAACAGCCTGACTTTGTTAACTTTGGGGGCATGCTGCGAGGCTCATCTTTTTTCCTGAGCTTGTCTTGTGTGGGAAGAATGGGGTGTATGTGTAGTGGGGGTGTCTGGAGAGGACCCCACTGCGGGAGAAGGAGAGGGTACATTTTGTTACCCTTTGCTGCTGCCAGCATATTATTTTTATGGAATAACTGAGGGAGTCTGCTGATTTCACTGTGTAGGGTACAGTTCTAGATAGACTGTGTGATAGACCCAGACCAGTTGGGAACAGCAGAGTAGCAGAAGGGAGATATACTGGCCACTGGATAAGTAGTTTTCTGTTCCCTGAGTGACCAGAGCAGGGGCTGCTCCAGGCTAATAGACCACTTGACTCCAATTAACCTGCTAAGAGTCAGGTGAGGCAGTTAAGCACCTGACTCTAATTAAGGCCCCTCTGATGCTATAAAAGGGCTCACTCCAGTCAAGCCAGGGGGAGCCAGAGGAGAGGAAGTGTGTGTGAGGAACTGGGAGCAAGAGGTGTGCAAGAAGCTGAGAGTGAGTAGGCGTACTGCTGGAGGACGGAGAAGTACAAGCGTTATCAGACATCGGGAGGAAGGCCCGGTGGTGAGGACAAAGAAGGTGTTGGGAGGAGGCCATGGGGAAGTAGCCCAGGGAGTTGTAGGTGTCGTGCAACTGTACCAGGAGGCACTCTAAACAGCTGCAGTCCACAGGGCCCTGGGCTGGAACCCGGAGTAGAGGGCAGGCCCGGGTTCCCCCCATACCTTCCAACTCCTGATCAAACACAGCAGGAATTAACCTGGACTATAGCTTCTACCAGAGGGGAAGGTCTCTGGACTGTTTCCTGACCCACAGGGTGAATCTGTGAAGCGAGCAAATCCGCCAATATGTGCAGGACCCACCAAGGTAGAGGAGGAACTGGTGTCACAACTGGTGTCAGTAGTGGGATTTGGGGTGCACAGCGTGGCGGAAGAAGAAGGGTGATTAAAAAACAAAAAAAAAAGGGAGAGGGTTTATTTATTTTTTCACCACAATGGATGACGTAGTGTGGGCATTGATACAAGCTATGGCGGCCCAGCAGGAGGCTCCCCGTGTCCAGGCAGCCGCCCAATAGGAGGCAGTGCGGCTGCAGCAAGAGACTAATCGCCTGCTGATGGACCAGGCTGCTCAAGACCGAGCTATGTTGCGAGAACTGGTAAGCCAGGTAAAGTCCCTTACAGAGCTGAACCGTGGCCATGATGGGATTAGGCTCATACGGGCCAGCCATTGGCTGCAGAAAATGACGCGGGAGGATGATGTAGAGGCATACCTTCTGGCCTTTGAGAGGACAGGCCTACGGGAGGCCTGGCCTCGAGATCAGTGGTCTGGCATCCTTGCCCCATTCCTGTGTGGGGAGGCCCAGAAGGCCTATATGATCTTCCTGAAGAGGCTGCAGCAGACTACCCCCAGCTGAAAGCAGAGATCCTGGCCAGATCTGGGGTAACGACTGCAGTGCAGGCCCAGCAGTATCACGAGTGGAGGTACCAGGAAAACAAAACCCGCGGTCCCAATTGTATGACCTCATCCATCTCACACGAAAGTGGTTACGAACTGAGTCCCGGAATCCGGAAGAGATACTAGAGGTTCTGGTCATTGACCAATACATGAGGGGACTAACGCCAGACCTTCGGGCCTGGGTAAGCCAGAACGAACCCTGCACCTATGACGAGGTTGTTGCATTAGTAGAGAGGCGAAGGATGGCGAGGGAGCTGACCCGACCAGTTAAGGAAGAGGGCCCAGGTGGAAAAAGAGAGGGGCTGAAGGCCCACTAGAGGCCACAAAGAGTCGGAGCACTGAGGGAGAAGAGGATCGGGCTGTTAGACTGCCCAAACCAAGAGACCTGGGAATGCCTACGGCTCCATACAGATGTTATGCCTGCGGGGAGTGGGGACGCATAGCTGCACAGTGTCCCAATGCTGAGGAGCCTATGCAGTGTAACCTGGGGAACTGGGCAGATCCATGCTCCCTAATTCATCTTGTGGGGGTCTCACTAACCCCACATATGTATACCAGACCAGTGAAACTAAATGGGGTAGAGACCACAGCACTGGTTGATTCGGGGAGTGCTATCACGCTTATCTCAGGGAAGCTCGTGAAGCGTAGTCAGCTGCTGCAGGCTAAACGTACAGGGATAACATGTGTCCATGGGACAGGTAGTTACTACCCCACCATCCCAGTAAAAATCGAGATTCCCAAGGGAACACTACTGAGATAGCAGCAGGTGTAGTCCCTAAACTCCCATACCCGGTGCTCATAGGGAGGGACTTCCCAGGGTTTGGAGACTTACTCCCGGTGCTCATAGGGAGGGACTTCCCAGGGTTTGGAGACTTACTCCCGGTAAGGGGATTGGAGAAAGGGGGAAACCCTGAAGTTAGTGAGGCATCCACAGTAGACTGTCAACCCCCAGTCTTCTCTGAAATATCCCCAGATTTGTTCTCCACTCCCAGACAGGGTAGAAAGACAAAAAGGGACAGAAGGGCAACTAAGGCCTTGGGAACCCGCATACTGACCCAAAGCCAGAGGGTCGCTCTCATAGGTAGGCGGACCTGAGCAGCTGAAAAGGAGGCCACGCAGGAGGGAGAAGCATCTGAGTCTGACCCCCACCCTAATGCTTCTGAACCAGTAGAGGCAACAGAGACTGGCCCCCTAGATCTCAGGCAGATTAGCCCCGGGACAGGAAATTTTGGACGGGACCAGGCAGAAGACCCAAGGTACGACAACATTAGGAAGGTGATGACTGAAATAGATGGGGTCCCCGTGGAAGGGAAAACCCAGGGACCAGGACCCTACTTCATAATGAAGAAGGATCTCTTATACCGGGTTGCACCAGTACAGGGGCAGAAGGTACAGCAGATCCTAGTACCTCAAAAACACCAGAATGCTGTATTAAATCTTGCCCATAGTCATCTTTTTGGGGGACATTTGGGGGTAGAGAAGACCCTGGACAGGGTCCTACGACGGTTCTTCTGGCCTGGAGTACATGAAGAAGTGCGGAGGTACTGTGCGTCCTGCCCGGAGTGTCAGCTGCACAGTCCCCATCCCCATTTGAGGGCACCTTTAGTACCCCTTCCCATCACAGAGGTCCCCTTCGAGCGAATAGCCATGGATCTAGTGGGACCTCTGGAGAAGACAGCCCAGGGCCACCAATATATACTTATCATTCTGGATTATGCTACTCGCTACCCAGAAGCCATCCCCTGCGAAACATGGCCTCTAAAACGATAGCTAAGGAGTTGGTGGGGATCTTTGCCCAAGTGGGGCTACCAAAGGAGATATTAACAGACCAAGGAACCCCATTTATGTCGAAGCTCATGAAGGACCTCTGTACGCTGCTCCATATACATACCCTGAGAACTTCAGTCTATTATCTGCAGACTGATGGGTTGGTAGAAAGGTTTAACCGAACCCTCAAGGCTATGATAAGGAAGGTGGTAAGTCGGGACGGGAAGGACTGGGACACCCTACTACCTTACCTTATGTTCGCTATCCGGGAGGTACCTCAGGCCTCAACTGGATTCTTCCCCTTTGAGCTGTTATATGGGCCCAACCCCCAAGGCATCCTGGACATAGCCAAGGAAATTTGGAAGGAGGAACCCAGTGAGGGGAAGAACATAATACAGCATGTGCTACAGATGAGGGACTGGATAGCCCAGGTCACTCCCATAGTGAGGGAGCACCTAGAAAAGGCCCAAGAGGCCCAGCAAACCTACTACAATCGTCAAGCCAAGGTTCGTCAGTTTCAGCCTGGTGACCGAGTAATGGTACTGGTACCCATGGCCGAAAGAAAGCTGTTGGCCCAGTGGCAAGGGCCCTACGAAATAGTTGAACCCGTAGGGGAAGTAAATTACAAGGTGCGACAACCGGGACGTCGAAAACTAGAACAGAGATATCATGTCAACCTTCTGAAACCCTGGCATACCCGAGAGGCGTGCACAGTGGTTCAGGAAGACCTACACCCAGGGAACAAAAACCCTGGACAGGTGAGGGTGTCTCCCGATCTAACGACAGCCCAGAAGAAAGAGGTAACTGAGATGATTGCCCAATATCAAGATGTATTCTCAACAAAGCTGGGTTGCACAACTGGGACATATCATCACATCGTCACGAACCCTGGGGCCAGAGTAACAATGAGGCCCCTACCGGGTGCCAGCAGCCAAAAGGGAGGAAATAAAAGCAGAAGTCAGGAAAATGCTGGAGATGGGGATCATTGAAGAATCTCACAGTCAGTAGTCCAGCCCAATAGTGTTGGTGTCCAAACCTGATGGCACCACGAGGTTCTGCAATGACTTTCGGCGACTAAATGAGATATCCCAGTTTGATGCCTACCCTATACCCCGCATAGACGAGTTAGTAGACCATCTGGAGAATGCCCAGTACTTAACGACCCTAGACTTGACAAAGGGGTACTGGCAGATTCCCCTAGCTGAAGATGCAAAGGAGAAGATGGCGTTCTCTAAACCAGAGGGTCTTTTCCAGTATACGGTCCTTCCCTTTGGACTACATGGGGCCCCAGCTACCTTTCAGCGCCTCATGGACAAGTTATTACGCCCCCATGCCAGCTATGCTGTGGCCTACTTGGATGACGTGGTGATTCATACCCCAGACTGGGAAACCCACTTGAAGAAGTTGGGGGCGGTTCTTGATACCTTCAGGCAAGCTGTCCTTACGGCAAACCCTGTTAAGTGTGCTGTGGGGTTCACAGAGGCCAAATATCTTGGCTACGTGGTAGGAAAAGGTCTGGTGAAATCTCAGCTGAACAAGTTAGAGGCCATCCGAAATTGGCCACGACCAAGTAGTAAGAAGCAGGTCCGAGCATTCCTAGGGGTGGTGGGGTATTACCGGCATTTCATTCCCCATTTTGCCACAAGGGCAAGTCCCCTAACGGACTTAGTGAAGGCCCGTGGTCCGGATCCAGTCAGATGGTCCGACGCAGCAGAGAGGGCATTTGCAGACCTACGGACTGCCCTCTGCAGTAACCCCGTATTGATAGCCCCGGATTTCACCAAGGAATTCATCCTTCAGACAGATGCATCCGAGGTCGGGCTAGGGGCTGTCCTGTCACAGATGGCTGGGGAAGAGGAACACCCAATTCTCTACCTCAGCAGGAAACTCCTTCCGAGGGAACAAAAATACGCAGTGGTAGAGAGAGAATGCCTCGCTGTAAAATGGGCCATGGAAACGCTGCGTTACTACCTGCTGGGACGCAGATTTGTCCTCGTGACTGACCATGCCCCTCTTCAATGGATGCAACGGAACAAGGAAAAGAACACAAGGGTAACCAGGTGGTTCTTATCCCTCCAACCTTTCCAGTTCTGCATACAGCACAGAGCAGGGAGTCTCCATGGCAACGCCGATGGCTTATCACGTGTACACTGTCTGGCGTCCCAAGCTGCCCAACCCCTTGGGGTTGAGCAGGGGGGAGGGATATGTGATAGACCCAGACCAGTTGGGAACAGCAGAGTAGCAGAAGGGAGATATACTGGCCACTGGATAAGTAGTTTTCTGTTCCCTGAGTGATCACAACAGGGGCTGCTCCGGGCTAATAGACCACCTGACTCCAATTAACCTGCTAAGAGTCAGGTGAGGCAGTGAAGCACCTGACTCTAATTAAGGCCCCTCGGATGCTATAAAAGGGCTCACTCCAGTCAAGCCAGGGGGAGCCGGGGAGCCAGAGGAGAGGAAGTGTGTGTGAGGAACTGGGAGCAAGAGGTGTGCAAGAAGCTGAGAGTGAGTAGGCATACTGCTGGTGGACGGAGAAGTACAAGCGTTATCAGACATCAGGAGGAAGGTCCGGTGGTGAGGACAAAGAAGGTGTTGGGAGGAGGCCATGGGGAAGTAGCCCAGGGAGTTGTAGGTGTCGTGCAACTGTACCAGGAGGCACTCTAAACAGCTGCAGTCCGCAGGGCCCTGGGCTGGAACCCGGAGTAGAGGGCGGGCCTGGGTTCCCCCCATACCTTCCAACTCCTGATCAAACACAGCAGGAATTGACCTGGACTATAGCTTCTACCAGAGGGGAGGGTCTCTGGACTGTTTCCTGACCCACAGGGTGAATCTGTGACGCGAGCAAATCCGCCAATAAGCGCAGGACCCACCAAGGTAGAGGAGGAACTTTGTCACAACTGTCAGAGCCGGGGATGGGCTAGGGACATGTAGGACATCCAAGCCCACTTTATGTGGAGCTTATCAACAGCTTCCCATGGGTCTCGTTTCAGCAGGCTACAGACCTATTTCACTTTGTGTCGGAGTTGGACTGCGCTGCGAGACTAGTGTGAGTTAGTGACATTTTTAAATGGTGACATTTGATTGGGGTGAAGCAGAGAGAAAGAGATGCAAGTTGCTTGGCCCTCCCATGAGTGAAGATGGAAGCTGTAAGGATGTTCCGAGATGATGTTATAGTCCTGAAAGTTGGCAGTAAAAGTGTTGGCTGGAGAAGCTGGACGCATTTTGACCCAGAGAGACTGGGATAGTCCTGAGCTGGGGTTGTGTCTGAGTTAGCTCAGCTGGCCCTGCACACCAGGACTGGGGCAGCAGGTACTGGTGGGCCAAGCAGTGGATCCTTTTCTCTTACAGACTTGAGGGAAAGGGCTTATTTGTTGGGGGAATCTAGGATATCGTTTCTAAGATGCACATTACTTTTGTTTTGTCTTTTGGTACCATATTTGCACTAAGTAAATGCTTCCACACTGGGGAATATGGGCTTGTAATATATTTGGGCCACCTAATCTATCAATACTGACACACACATGAATGTGTATGGCTGTTCTGAAAGGGTGTTTCTGCACATTTTGGGATACCTGCTTGGAGACACCAATCTTCTCCATTTCTACCCTCTCAGGGATCCTGCTTTCACTACATGCTGACACAGTTTGGCTCTAGCAAGTCCTCTCTGCTGGCCTACTGCCTTCTGGGGCAGGAAGGTTTTGAGATGAGCCATGTGTACCAGGGCTTCTGTACATCAGTTAACTCTGGGGAATTAGATGGGACTTTGTCTTGGACCCTAGTGTCTCCAGAACTGTGATGGAGGCATGGACTGATTCTTGGTACCCTTTGAGCAGCTTATCCTCTAGGGGAGAGCTTCCACACATCGGTCATGGGTACTTCTATGCAATCATATATTGACTTGTGTGAACTAATATAGAGGTGGTCCCGGTCCTATATTATAATCCTGATGAATGTAATGTGACAAAGTCAGACCTGGCTGCTAACAGAGAGTGGTTGGTGGAAGGCAGGTATATCAGCCTAGAATGGTGAAGGTAACTTTTCCTATGAACTGAAAGATGTTACCTCAGGGTAATTAGAGACATCTACATCCAATTAAGGGCTACTGGTGACTTCTAAAAACCCCTCTTCCAGTAGGAGAGTGGGAGGAGGGATGAGAAACAAGCTGCAGCAGGGAGAAAAGGCTTCTCCTAGATGGAGGGCCATTCTCTCTACAAGGGGAACACTGCGCTTTACCCCTGTTTGGTGAAAGCTGGCGACCGGAAGCCAGAATGTCAGTGCTCCAGTGGGGGCATGGAAAAAGCCCTGGCTGGGATGATTTAATTGGGGCTGATCCTGCTTTGAGCAGGAGATTGGACTAGATGACCTCCTGAGGTCCCTTCCAACCCTAATCTTCTATGATTCTATGTATATCTTTTGTGTTGTGGGTTTCTCACTTAAGCGAGCTCTTCCGGCCTGCCCTGAGGCCTGCCCTGTCACTACTGTAAATAAACCAAAGTGAAAAATTAAAAACTTGGGGAGTAAATTTACTGCAGGTCCAGCTCCCCTGAGCCAGCAGGAGAAACGCTGAGTCAGATGTGGTGAAAGAGATGTCTTGCCACGCTGGGAATGTTTTGATGAACCTGTCCTTAAGGCTGAAAGAATTGATTCCACATTTCAGCCCCAAGCCCTGTGCAAACATTCGCCGGGCACTTCCAAGTTAACGTTCCACTTCGCAAACTCCCCTCCTGACTTGGACAGTGGAGGTTCCACTGTAAGGAGAGATGTACTGGAAATGTCACGCTCCTCTCTGGGCTCCCAGACAAACACATTGCGACCCACGTCAGTCTATAGAAAGGCAGCCACTAATGCTCCTTCATAGCTCTCCGCTCGTATCTGTCAAGTGATTCCTCATCCTCTAACACACCATATTTTAAGATGCTTTTCACCACCTTCAAAGATCTGCATAACTTGGCCCTTCCCTACTTATCCTCCTCACTGAGCTTTGTATTGTCCCTCACTCCACCAGTGTTCCCAGCCTTGTTCACCTCTATGTCAACCTCTTGCACAGCCCCTGCCGTGCGCCTTCTTCCACGCCGCCCCCCCGTGCACCTTCTTCCACGCTGCCCCACCCCCCCCATGCACCTTCTTGCACTGAGGTAATCTAACTGTTAGCCGTGTAATAATGAGTATTTGGGACAAATGACTATGGGTTCTCAAGCAACTGTAAATACAAAGTTTTCTTTGTATGACTGTATCAGTGTTTTCATGTGCAAGAGCAGGAGAGGCCAGGAGCATCCATCCAGTTGTTTTGTAATCACTGAGCTCGTGAGGCAGCATCTCATTAGAGCTACAGAGCCTGTTTCCAACAGGGGACTTGGTCACTATTAGTGCACATTCATTCAGAAAGAAACTCCAGGAGAGTCTCACGTTTGTCCATTGAAGATACTTATCCCAACTATTAAACAGTTCTAAGAGCCACAATAATAGCACTTCCTTTGTCTGTAATGACCCTTTGCATAGCTTTGGCAACGTAATTGCCTCAGAAACAACAGCTGCTTTGTGATCTCCAATGCCTGCTTGCCTCTGCAGATTCCTACTTCTAACACTGCCTGTGCCATCAAGACAAGTATGTTTCTTCCCATGGATTTTGTATATTGTACATGTCATTTTATTTTCCTCTGCTCTGAAATGCAGCCAAGCATAGTAATGAAGCCACAGTTCAGAAAATTCTCTCTCTGGCTTCTTTACCATGTGGATTTTTGGACTGATAACTGGAGGAGCTGATGGGTGGCATGACTAACAATCTCAACACCCGTAATACATCTGGTACTGGCAACCTCACTAGTACTCCAGTCCTCACCACTAACTTTAGCCCATTCAAGTAAACCGTGTCCAGCAACAGAGGGGCATGTTTTCTTGGTTTGCCCTCGACAGCAGGAATCTGTGAAAGGAGAGATGTCAAACTACAAAATTAAAACTGGCTGCTCCATGGCACATGTTTACAGGCTGAGTGTTTAGAACCACAGTAGAATAGTGATCTTTCCAGATAGATTTTATAAATGTATATATGATGGAAACAACCTCCCTTTGCCCTTTTCAACTGCAAAAGAAGTATAGACACTCCTTCCCCTTTTCTAGACCCCTCTCCTGAAGAATTCTGGCAACCTGCTTTCATGAGCAAATTACAGATTTTTAAGGTGCTAAGACTTCAGTTTTATTACAACAGCCAAAGCCCAGGAATTTTATTTTTAATCTTCTCTGACCCATCCCCCAGCGGTTTTAACAAAATGACTTCCCTATATCAGCCTTGTGTACTTTTTTTAACAATATGAATTAATTTACTGTTCCCATAGCTTTTATTTTACTTCAGCAGTCTGAATGAGCTCTGTCCCCAGTGCTGCGTGGCTGGTTGGTTTGTTTTATAAAATCAATGTGCTTTATGCTCCTGGCTTATGAGAGGATTTGAATCGATTGGTTTTGTTCTCCCTGCTTTGAGAGAGTGTGTGTGTGTGTGTGGGGAACACCACAATTTGCTCTTCTTGGAGTGACTGCACATGCACGTTCCACTTTGGTGTGCATGCATCCCACGCGCAGTCACTGGAAACTTCCCCATCCGTGATACCCGTCGGGGCAGTGCAAGCGCCCTCTGCTGCCGAGTGCCACTGGAGTTGGTATAAAGAACCTGGCTGACCTTGAGCCCCCTCAGTTCCTTCTTACCGCCCGTTGTGGTTGTAGGAACTGCTCTTCATGTATTTGCCAGTTCTCGCAGTGCACTGTGCTCTCTTCTATTGTAAATAGGTTATGTTATTAAGATTACTGTATTTAGTTAGAATTGTTCCATGTTTCGGTTGACTCCCAGTGCCGAAGGATGCCTCTGTCACTGGGCTTCAAGCCCTGCGTTTCCGGCAATATGGCTTGAGGTACTGTGGGGATGCTCACATTAGAGAGAGCGTTGCCAAATTTGTAGGGACTTTAAGCCTTGCACAAAGAAAGATTGTGAAGTCAGGCTAAAGTTTCTACTCACAGGCGTGGCTTTGAGACCTTCATCTGAGCCGGATGGGTCACCGTGTGCCTTAGTGTCAGTGTGCCTGAGCCGAGACAGAGTCTGTCGAGTCCAGAGTCAGAAGGAGCTCCTTCCACATCTGCAGCACTGCGCCATACCGACACTGTCTTGGTACCAAGCATGCCGGAGGCATATGCACCTGCCAGGGTCCATCTGACCCTGTCAGTGCCAGTATTGCTGTCAGTACAAGAATTGGTGTTATTGGGGCTGGTGGACATGGGAAAACGGATAGGATTTCTGCAACACTTGGTACCATGCCAGTTTCATGTACTCTGACGGTTCACCCTTCAGTACCGTCAAAGAGAAAACCCGTGATGCTCGCTTCTCTCTGGGCTTCTCCACCTTGGCACCGATGGCTGGCACCATCTGGAACTGCTCCTCCATGGTCAGCAGAAAGAGCGTCGTCATCTTCCGAATCGGAGGCTGGGTCCTACATTTCCCTTCCTCAGAGCCACTCTCGCTCCAGACATTTCCACTCTGCTGCGTATCCAGTCACAGGAGTACCATTGAATGGCTGGCAGGAGGGCACAGCGGGATTATGCCTGTCCAGTGGCCTTTTTGGAATCCATGAAGCTTTTCCCAAGTTTCCAGATTGTATTAAAAGTTGGTGACCTCGGAAAGGCATGTGGCTCTTACTCCGTGGGCAGCACAGTTCCTGCCTCCAGGACTGAGCCGGATACCGGACTCCACAAGCAAGCTCACCAGCACCCTGCAGAGCAAGAGAGGAAGGAGAGCATCCACAGCCAGTGCTGGCTTCCTCTTCCTCCTCCCCTGAGGCAGTCTCAGGGGTGGGGGGCTGTTGCCTCCCCCAGATGACTAGACGGTGCCCCAGGAATTGTTAAAGACGTCGCCTTAAGTCTGGCATACATGTGGAGGAAATAAAAGAATCCTCTCATGCCCTGGTTGATATTTTAGTCACTGCAGGTCCTTCCAGATTGGTCCTGCCTCTCAGTGAGGCCAAAATGGGTGCAGTTAAGGGGCTGTGGCAGACACCTGACTCCCTATTCAAAGGGGGGTGAGCGCAAGTATTATGTGCCCATCCCAGGATTCTGAGTTGCTTTACTCCTACTCCCCCCACCCCAGGTTGCTGGTGGTATCTGCTGCCAATGAGAGGAAAAGGCAGGGGCCTCTGGGTGCAACCCCAAAATCAAAAGACTCAGAGAAGTTAGACATGTTTGGTAGGAAAATATATTCTTTGGGGAAGAGGAAGGGGTTTGTAGCTCAGGATTGCAAACCAGCATGCACTTTGGGGCAAGTGTGACTTTACCACACTAGGTGTGACTTTACCTAGGGGTTACAGTGGACAAGAAGCTGGATATGAGTCGACAATGTGCCATTGTTGCCAAGAAGGCTAACGGCATTTTGGGCTGTATAAGTAGGAGCATTGCCAGCAGATCGAGGGACGTGATCATTCCCTTCTAGTCGGCATTGGTGAGGCCTCATTTGGAGTACTGTGTCCAGTTTTGGGCTCCACACTACAAGAAGGATGTGGAAAAATTGGAAAGAGTCCAGCGGAGGACAACAAAAATGATTAGGGGTCTGGAGTACATAACTTATGAGGAGAGGCTGAGGGAACTGGGATTGTTTAGTCTGCAGAAGAGAAGAATGAGGGGGGATTTGATAGCTGCTTTCAACTACTTGAAAGGGGGTTCCAAAGAGGATGGATCTAGTCTCAGTGGTAGCAAATGACAGAACAAGAAGCAATGATCTCAAGTTGCAGTGGGGGAGGTCTAGGTTGGATATTAGGAAAAACGTTTTCACTAGGAGGGTGGTGAAGCACTGGAATGCGTTACCTAGGGAGGTGGTGGAATCTCCATCCTTAGAGGTTTTTAAGGTCAGGCTTGACAAAGCCCTGGCTGGGATGATTTAGTTGGGGATTGGTCCTGCTTTGAGTAGGGGGTTGGACTAGATGACTTCCTGAGGTCCCTTTGAGCCCTGATATTCTATGATTCATGTGGGGCTCCGTGCTGAAATTTAAAAACATGGTCCCAGAAGAGGCTACGCAGGAGTTTACCTCGCAAGTGGATGAGGGGAAATCAGTCGCAAGGATCTCGCTGCAAGCTGCTCTGGGTGCTGCTGACTTGGCCGTCAGATCCACGGCTTCAGCAGTGGTCATGTATAGGAGCTCCTGGTTGCAGTCCTCTGGGCTCCCTTAGGAGGTCCAACAGACTGTGCAGAACCTGCTCTTTGAGGGATCCTTGCTCTTTTCAGAGCAGAATGATGCTAAGCTCCCTTGGGTTGTACACCCTAGCCCCTTCCAGGAAGCACTCCAGGCCTCAGCAGCCCCTCCACTATTATGCTCTGGCTGTCCAACAGGACCTGCAGAGAAAGAAGATTTTAGGGCATAGGCTTATACCACCTCCTCTTTCAACCTCTGTCTATCCCACCTTGACATCCAGGGGGTTTTAAGCAGATGTTTTGATGGGAGGCTTGAGGATGCTGCACCAGTTACCAGAAGTCCAGACCCCATTTTTCCTTTGTTTGCAAACCGCCTTTCCCATTTCCTCAGTGCTTGAACCCCTATCACCACGGACCATTGAGCACTGAGCACTGTAGAAGTTGGATAAACCCTCCAATTTAATTTCTATCCCTCCTTCTCACCCTCCTTCCCTGTCCCTATCAGGGACCCGTCTCACAAAGAACTTCTGGTCCAGGAGGTTCAATCTCTCCTACAGGTGGGGACTGTAGTGGAGTTTTCCCAGAATGTAAGAGGGAAGGGTTTCTACTCCTGTTATTTCCTAATTCTGAAAGCCAACAGAGGTCTCAGACCTATTTTAGATCTGCGTCAGCTCAACAACTATCTCAAAAAAATAGATCCCAGAGACTGGTACATAACTGTTGATTTAGGAGACGCCTACTTTCATATGTTGATATATCAAGGGCACAAAAAGTTCTGCAGATTTGTAGTGAAGCACTCACCTTACCAGTTCATGGGGGGTGCTTCTATCTGCAGTTCCTTGGCGATTCACAAGATATATGGCCATGGTAGCAGCATTGCTCAGGAGACTGGGAGTGCAGGCCTACCCTGAGCAGGATGACTAGCTAGTCAAAGGCCAGTCCAAAGCGCAGGTTATATCCAGTGTTCAACTCATTCAGTCAGCCTTCAAGGCCGTAGGCAAGCAGACAAGTCTATCCTTTGCCCGGGTCAGAGAACAGAGTTCATAGGAGCTGTGTTGGACCCTCCCCAGGCCACAGCGTTCCTCCTAGAGTCGAGATTCCAGTCTATTCAATCTGTCATGGCAGACCTCAAGATTCATCCATCACAACAGCCTGAAACTGTATGAGGCTCCTAGGGCATGTGGCCTCGTGCACATATGTAGTACAACACGCGAGGCTGCACCTCAGACATGGCTGGCCTCAGTGTACTCGCCAAACCTTCTGCGTTTGGGCACTGCTCATGGTACTTTCATAGGTTCTAATTTCGCTGAATTGGTGACTGAATCCTCTAAACGTTTGTGTGGGCGTTCCCTTCCTCCGCCCTGAACCCTCAATGGCTCTGGTTTCAGACATGTCGGCTCTAGGGTGTGGGGGCTCACCTGGTGCCCCTGTGAACTCAGAGCCTTTGGTCCTCGACAGAGCTCGCTCTTCATATCAATGTCAGAGAGCTCAGAGCGATTCATTTTGCCTGTCCTACCTCACATCGAGGGAGAAATCTGTTGGCCCTTACGGACAATATTGCAGCCCTGTTTTACCTCAACAGGCAGGGAGGAGCTCACTCATTGCTCCTGTGTCAGGAAGCAGTTCACCTATGGGAATTTTGTGTAGCCCCTTCAATCAACCACAAGGCCTTTTACCCTCCATGGTGCAGAACGAGCTAACTGATTATCTGAGCCGGTCTTTCTGCAGTCACCACAAGTGGTCTATTCACCTGGATGTAGCCAGATGCATTTTCCAGCAGTGGGGGAACTCCCCAAATAGATCTATTTGCAAACAAGTATAACAGAAAATGTCACCAGTTCTGCTCCCTGCAAGGCCACAGTCTGGGTTCCATCACAGACACCTTCCTCCTACCGTGGACAGGAAAACTTTATTATGCTTTCCCCCTGTAGTGTTGCGGTGACTCACCACTGCGGCACCTCTTGCTGGTCGTCCTGGGAATTAGCTTTCCAGCTCTGGAGCGCCCTCTGTTGGCCGATGTCCCACTTGCCTCAGGCCTCCATGTCCCTCCCGGACCCCGGTGCCCCTTTACCTCGGGTGCTGCCCCCTGGCAGTACCCCCACTCTCTGGGTCTCCCCACCCAGGGGAACCCCCAATCCTCTACCCCCACCTAGCCTCAGTGGCTACTGCCAGTCACCATCTAGCCCCCCTCACTGGGGCAGACTGCAGTCTATACCAGTCATCATCGGCAAGGGGGGTTTGGACCTGCTGCCTTTGCCTACCTTGGGCTGCACCTCTGCAACCCCAGTCCCCTTCCCGGCCTTTACCAAGGCCTTCAGCCTGGGAGTTTTCCAGCCTGGAGCTCCCCAGCTCCTCTGGCCTTTCCCCAGCACTGCTTCACTCTAGGTACCCTGCTGAGGTCCCAAGCAACCAGGCCCATCTCTCTCCACAGCTAGAGAGAGACTCTTTTCTCAGCCTCTGGCTCGCAGCCCTTTTATAGGGGCAGCTGTGGCCTGATTGGGGGTGTGGCCCCAGCTGGGGCTGCTTCCCCAATCAGCCTAGCCTTTTTCTCAGCTGCAGCCCTCTCCAGGGCTGCTTTTAACCCCTCTTGAGCTGGAGCGGGGTGTCCGCCCCGCTACACCCTCCTCCCCACTCCCACTCCTACACAGAGCGCTACTAAAAAACAAGAGGGACCACACCTGATCAAAGACAAAGCTGCAAAATCTAGGACCAGGCCTACCCATGACTCCAATCTCTTTGAATAATTAAACTGTCAAAGCACTCTCCAGCTTTTGCTATTTGGGTTCTACACTCACCAGTTCCTCCAACTCTCACACGGAGGTTCTCCATTGGATTGGCATCGCAGCATCTGCCATGGGTCGTTTACAGTGAATATGGAATCAACCTCATCTCAGCACAATAGCCAAGTTCAAGATCTATTTGAGCTGTATCCTCTCTGTACTCTCGTACGGTTGCGTAACATGGACACTGTGCCGCTCAGACTGGGCAAAGCTGGAGGCTTTCCACACAAAATGTCATCATTGCATATTCGGTATAAAGTGGAATGACTTCATCTGTAATGCAGATGTTTATGCTTGCTCCAGTCAACAGACTACTGGGTCCATTGTCTGCAGATGGCATCTTACACCTTTTGGATATGTCGCAAGAATGCCACAAGACGTTCCGGTGAACGCCGTTCTCCAGGTGGCTTTTTGTAACATCTGTGATAAAATTCCACCAGCCGAGGGATTGAGGTGGCCCAGAAGCAGATCCCCTATTATATGGGTTCATCAAGTCTGTTCTGATGTTTGACTCTCAGGCCGTCAAGCCCTTACAGCCACACAGGAATGGACCAAATGGCAAACAATCGCTATGGCCAAATCTTCGGCTAAGCATTGAAGAAGTAGTAGTGTGGCCCCTCCAACACCAGACCTCTCAGTAGTGACTCCAATCTCACTCGCATTGCACCCAGATTTGATCTCCCAGGACCGCGGTCGGCTGCTTTACCCAAACTTGCAATCCCTTCATTCGTCGGCCTGGAAGCGCCATGGTTAAATCCCAAAGAGTACTCTTGCTTGGAGCAAGTTCACCAAGTCTTACTGGGTAGCAGAAAGCCTCCACCAGGGCCACCTACCTGTCAAAATGGAAGCTGTTCTCTATCTGGGCTTTTCATACTGGAGTCTCGCTGACTCATGTATCCATCCAACAAATACTTGACTATCTGTTGCACCTGGAACAGGAAGGCTTAGCAATTTCCTCTCCCTCATATAGATAACTGATCTGTTTGTTCTGATGGCATAACAATTAGATTCCTTAAAGGCCTGGAAAAATTGTACCCTCAACTAAGGAAGCCCGTTTCTCATTGGGATTTGAACTTAATTTTATCTAAACGTATGGGACCGGCATTTGAGCCTCTAGCAGTGTACTCCTTACTATGCCTCTCCTGGAATGTGGTTTTCCTAATTGCTATCACTTCTGCCAGAAGGGTCTCCAAACTTTGTGCCCGCACATCCGACCACCATACAGTCTCCTTTAATGATAAGACATAGGGGACCCTGCTCCCCCTACGCTAGCCTTAACACAATCCAAAATCCACTAGCTGCTCCAGGAGGTGCAGGCTGCACGCACTGGCCTGCAGGGGTTGCTCTGGTTAAGGGATGACAACGGAGGCACAGGCTGGCTGCCTGCAGCTCCCGTGCCAGGGCCCAAAGCCGGTGGCTCAGGCTGGCCTGCAGCAGGGACGGGGCCCAGTCTGGAAGCAGGGTGGCCAGCTAGGTCTGCAGGAACTCCGGCTGCACTCGTGCCACCTTGCGGAGCTCCTTGGAGTGTGTCCTGGGGCACTGCATCTCACACCAGCTGATCGGCACCATCTGTGCCCCTGCTTCGCTGTGAGTCGCCACCACGCCCGGCTCGTTCTCTGCCGTGCTCAGCAGGTAGTTAGACTGCATGTCCCCCAGGTAGATCACTTTGGCCAGGACTATGTCCCCAGGACGGAAACTCTTGTAAACTTCCACCTTGTCTTTCTCTGTGGCTCGAATGTCTTCTCTCCGTATGGTGCCTCGGAAGACGGATTTCAGCGGCGTGGAGCCGATGTACAGGATGTGCACCTTGGCAAAGCGGGAGTTAATGCTGATAAGGTGTACTTACATCCTCATTTGAGGTTTCTCTCTAAGGTAGTTAAAAATGTTCATATCAATTAATCAATTTACTTGCTTGTTTTTTACCCCAACCCATACACAAATAGGGACGAGCAATGGCTACACACATTGGACATTAGACAAGCACTGGCATTCTACATAGACAGGACCAAACCATTTTGGTGGTCCACCCAACTATTCATGGCCACAGCAGACAGAATAAAAGGTCTTTCAATCTCTGCACAGAGAATTACATCTTGGATAACTTCTTGTGTCTGTGCATGTTACGATCTGGCAGGCAACAGAAGGTTGGGAATCATTAGGAAAGGGATAGAATATAAGACAGAAAATATCATGTTGCCTCTATATAAATCCATGTTATGCTCACATCTTGAATACTGTGTGCAGATGTGGTTGCCCCATCTCAAAGAAATATATCGGAATTGGAAAAGGTATGGAAAAAGGCAACACAAATGATATGGGGTATGGAATGGCTTCCGTGTGAAAAGAGATTAATAAAACTGGGACTGTTCAGTTTGGAAAAGAAACGACTAAGAGGGATAGGATTGAGGTCTATAAAATCATGACTGGTGTGGAGAAAGTAAATAAGGAAGTGCTATTTACTCCTTTTCATAACAGAAGAACTAGGGATCACCAAATTAAATTAATAGGTTTAAAACAAACAAAACAAAGCAATTTTCACCCAGCATATAGTCAACCTGTGGAACTCGTTGACAGAGGATGTTGTGAAGGCCAAGACTATAACAGGGTTCAAAAAAGAACTAGATAAATTCATGGAGGATCAGTCCATCAATGGCTATTAGCCAGGATGAGCAGGGATGGTGTCTCTAGCCTCTGTTTGCTAGAAGCTGGGAATGGGCGACAGGGGATGGATCAGTTGAGATTCCCTGTTCTGTTCATTCCCTCGGATGCACCTGGCATTGGTCACTGTCAGAAGACAGGATTCTGGGTTAGATGGACCTTTGGTCTGACCCAGTATGGCTGTTCTTATGATAGGTTTCCCCCAGGGGTGCAACTTGGAACCACTGAGCCCTCTGTTTTATCAATCTGGGTTCCGTTTTGACAAACTGCAAAGGCCTCCAAGCTTTCACTCACACCAACAACCATAGGCAGGGGCCACACCCAGCTATGTACAGGAATGCTCTGGCCAGCCACTGCATGGACCAACAATAGAAAGGCTCCAGCCAATTCCCTACAGCTGCCCAGCCTTGCATCCCTGAACTTACCCTGCTCAAAAGCCTGACCAGTAAAGATTATTACCCAGTCTGCCCCTCCCTCAATGTGGAGAGGACAATTCACAAGCCTTTGTTAACTGAGCTGAGATTTTTCCCCAAACATTTCACTCAAACCACACTATTTTTAGGTAATATATAAAATGCATTTATTAACTACAGAAGAGATGTTAAGGGATTATAAATTATAGATGTACAGATCAAAGAAGATTACCTAAGAAATAAACAAAATCACAATCTAAGTCTTATACACTAAACGGGATTTGAGTCAAGCAGTGTCTCATCCTGTTAGCTAGTACAAGCAGATTACAGCTCTTGCATACTCAGGCAGGAATCATTCTTTCCAGCCTGTGTCCAGCACTCCCTCAGTCCAGTCTTTGTTCCACAGGTGTTTCCAGGTGATCTGTTTTAGGGGGAGGGAGGCCCGATGGTGATGTCACTTCCCCCTTTTATAGTTTCTTCCATGTGGAGGGAGCTTCTTTGTTTGAAGCCAAGCCCCCAGAACAGTTTGTGGAAAAGTACAAGCAACAAGATGGAATCCAGTATCCCATGATCTAGTCACCTACCCTTACGTGCTTCAATGAGTCCTAGCAGCCATTACTCATACCCTGACTGAAGCATCCACAGGAAAGATCATCAGCTTAGGATAAGCTTTTCCCATGGCCCATTGTTTTTGTTGATGGGCCATTAGCACTGTCTAGCTTCTTCATTGTTGTACGTGAAAGGCTCGTTGTAGATGTTTCCAACTTCACAACACCTTTGGGGGGGAGATAGCTCAGTGGTTTGAGCATTGGTCTGCTAAACCCAGGATTGTGAGCTCAGTCCTTGAGGGGGCCACTTAGGGATCTGGGGCAAAATCAGTACTTGGTCCTGCTAGTGAAGGCACGGGGCTGGACTCGATGACCTTTCAAGGTCCCTTCCAGTTCTAGGAGATAGGATATCTCCATTAACTTAATTATTTATAGTAGTAGTAGTAACACACACAATGACAGCACATACAATCCAACAGGATATTAACATTCAACAGACCAAGACTTTTAGAATGATACCTCACAAGGCATACTTTGTACAAAACATATTATAATTATATGACAGTGGTGAATATGGGGGTGCCAGGGTGTTGCTTTGGGGCACAGAGTGTCACACTGGTCTCGTCTCAAAGAATCTTGTTGTGGATTTCTTTTTGTATACTTTTGTGCTACAACATGGCCAATGTTACTCCACCAAAACAGGGTTCTAGTTCATTGAACCAGATCTCATGCAGCCTTTCTAGCCCATGTTCCTATTTTGGACACTTGTAGATCTGCAGCTTGGTCTTCAGTGCGCACCTTTGCCTACCATTGTGCCATCTCTCAGCAATCTAGAGATGATGCCAGATTTGGACGGTGTGGTCCTTCAGTCGTTATTCAGGTAGACTCTGGTCCCATCTCCAGATTGAACTGCATGTGAAGCAGATTGGATATGTGCAATCACTTGAAGAAGAAGGAACGGTTACTAACCTGTTTCATAACTGTTGTTCTTCAAGATGTGTTGCACATGTCCATTCCACGAAACACCCTCCTTCCCCTCTATATTAGTCTGCCCAGTAAGAAGGAACGTTGACAGGTTCAGGGTTGGCTCTGTGCTTTCTACCATCATGCAGCAGTGCAAGACAGTAGAGGGCTCATGTGCTGCCCCGACAGGTATTGCTGAGGGAAAAATCTCCAACAACAGTGCACTAAGCACGCACACACCTGAAGTGAAATGATCATGTGCAACATGTCTGGAAGAAGAACCATTATGGAACAGGTAAGGAACCATTTCTTGTCTGATGCAGGGTTATAAAGAGTACAGTGCTCCAGTGCATGCTTCATAAATACACTTTGGCATTGGGTACTTTATAAGGTAAACAAAAAGAGGTGTTAAAGCGAGCTCTTCTGGGGAATCATGTCATAAAAATGGCATAGGGGGCTCCATGTGTGCAGGTTACAAGTAAAAAACATGTATGTTTGTTTTTTAAGTGCCAACCCTGCAGACTCAATGTGTGCTCTGGAGTCAACCTTGGCTTTGTCCTTCCTGTATATCATATATTTGGCCATATTATTTTTTATTAACATTCTGCAGGCCAAATGCTGCCCTTTATTAACCCCTGTGCAGCCCCTTTGTCTTCAGTGGCTTTGCACATGTGTAACGGACTGGAGCTGAGGATAAGCAATCCTGCTGATAATACACAAGGAGGAATAGACTCCAGCTGATCTCCTGTCCCAGTGATATTATCAGGAACAAAAAAAAGAGAGAGGATGAGAGATAAAGTGTCACTTGCCAGGATCTGTAGTTAGCTACACATTCCCTGTTTGTCCTCTAGTACTAGCCTTCGCTAGTAGCAACTGTACTTTGCCCACCTCTAACACCCTCCATGTGAGCATCTCAAAGTGCTTTCCAGTAAGGAATGAATACATCCTCACCCTTCATTGTACCACTTGAGTTATGGATGATGACATAATCACTGTTCCTTACTCTGGCCTCTGGCTTGTCTCTGGCCCCTCCGTCTGGGACCACACCACTCGACTGTTGACCTCCCTAGTCTCATCACCTGCCTTTCCATCATCTTCAGCCCTTATTTTCTACTTCCAGTTTGAGCTCTGATCAGCATGGCCAAAAGTGAGCTCCTTAATGACCCTGCAAAACTCACTCCACTTCTGCCTTTCTCTGTCTATGGACACGACTATCTCCACTACAGGCATCTTCTTTGACTCCTTCTTCTCATTCTCTCCTCACATCCATTTCTGATGCTGCTTACTCCACTGCATATAAAAGATCTGACCCTTCCTTCCTTTGCCAGTGTCAAAAACACTTGTCCACAGCCTGAACATCTTTTCTTTCATTACTGCGAGCGCCTCTTCACTGGTCTGCAAGTCCAGCGCCCTGCACTGTGGCAGGACCAACTAAACCTAGACCGCCTAGACTGACAGTTATTTTTCTAACCAACCTCCAGTGATGGGGATTCTACAACCTCCCTTGGAACCCTATTCCAGTGCTTAACTATTGTTATAGTTAGAAAGTTTTTCCTCATATCTAATGTAAATATCCCTTGCTGCAGATTAAGGCCATCGCTTCTTGTGCTACCTCCCGTTGACATGGAGAACAATTGATCATCGTCCTCTTTATAACAGCTCTTAACATATGTGAAGGCTGTTCTCATGTTCCCCTCAGTCTTCTTTTCTCAAGACTAACCATACCCAGTTTTTTTAACCTTTCCTCATAGGTCAGGTTTTCTAAACCTTTCATCATTTTTCTTGCTCTCATCTGGACTCTCCAATTTGCCCATATCTTTCCTGAAGTGTTTCTCCCAGCTTGGTGTCATCTGTAAATTTTATTAGCACACTCTTCTGAAATTATTGAATAGTACCAGCTCAGGACAAACCCCACTAGATATGTTCTCCCCGTTTGATAATTACTCTTTGAGTACAGTCTTTTCTACCAGTTGTGCAGATTTGCTTTGTGCATGTGTGGTATAGTGAAACTGTCTCACGGCTTCCCCTCTCCTCCCCTCCGCTTACTTTGTTTTTTTATTTCTATGTCCGAGATGCACTGTAATACAGGGAAAGCTGCATTGCCCCCCTGCCGCTCCCTCCAAAGCTCCCGACTAAGCAGCTTTTGGCCTCGAATGAGCCTTTTAGAGTGATCCCATGCCATCTCCAGTGCAACTTTTTTGACTTTCAGTTTGAAATCACTTCTGTTAGGCAACAGTTTTTGGATTAGTTTCTATGGATGATAGTTTCTATGCATGATGATGGGGTTATCATCCCGTAAAGCCCCTTCTCCCACAGAGAGGTGCGGAAGCCGGTAGAGCCGAGAACGTAGCATTCATATTAGAAAGCCAAGCGCAGCTTCTTCTCTTCCAGATGTCCCCTAGGAAGTGGTGGCAGGGGCTGACATGGTCACACATTTTACAACCTGGGGCTCCTGAACAAGGGAAGATTCTGTCTAAATTGCATCTGAAAACTAGCCCCATGAGATCCATAATATGTACAGATACACCCCCCCCAGCAACTCACCCACTCTCCATACATTGTTGACGCTGGAAGTATGGTAAATCTGACAGTTGCGTGTCATTTTGTGGCATGAGATCTGACCAATGAGCAGCAGGGCCGGCTCTGGCTTTTTTGCCGCCCCAGGCAAAAAGCCTCCGGCCGCCCTTCCCCCCTCCCCAGCGCAGCAGGGGAGGGCGGCCAGAGCGCTGGGGGGAGGGCGGCGAGCCCGCCGCGGCTCCACTGTCCCCGGCGGCCAGAGTGCCAGGGGGAGGGCGGCAAGCCCACCGCGGCTCCGCTGTCCCCGGCGGCCAGAGCGCCGGGGGGAGGGTGGCGAGCCTGCCCAGGGCTCCGCTCTCCCCGGCGGCTGGAGCCGGAGCACTGCGCCGCCCCCCTCCAGGTGCCGCCCCAAGCACAAGCTTGGTGGGCTGGTGCCTGGAGCCGGCCCTGATGAGCAGGGATGTGTGTGGTTCCTATGTGGATGGGAGACTGCCTAGGGCAGCTGGGTGCTGCAGAGAGCTGTGTTGGCGACTCGGTGGATGGTGCTCTGCCCTCAGTGCCCCACCATGGGATGGAGGGGTGGGTGCTGTGCTGCACAGAGTGGTGGGTGACCCAGCAAGGAAGGGCTGACCCCTCTCAGTTAGTGCTGATGCCACGATCATGGTGCAGCATTAGGGGGCGCTGTGCTGCTGGACATGCTGTGTTTCAATTGAGGCATATTGCTGAAAACCTGATTACCTATTGTCTGAGCGAGTCAGGGAGCTAAGCCTGGTTTTCCTTGGCGAATTGTCTGTCTAGGTCATTATTCCTGGGATGCATGTGAGCCCTCGGTGCTGAACCAGGCGCCTTAGAACGCAGCGACTGGAGCTGCACGGAAAGCCTGGCCTGAAGCTGAGTACTTGGGCCTCAGGGTGTAAGAGAACTGTGTCTGCGATCATTCCTCATGACCCTCCTAACTCAGCCAAGAGCCGTCAGACGGGTTCTAGGGCTCTCCTGCCTCTACTAAGGCACAGCTCAGCGTAGGTCTGGACCAACAACACTGGTGCCTTGAGGTCTTTCCAGGACCACGTTAAGTGACATGTCACATGTGCTTCTCTCTTTCTGCTGTTCTCCACAAAGTTCCACACTGCCTTTAATTTTGGACTCTGCTGTCACCTGGACAATCTGGAGTATTTTTGAATACTGGCATCTGTGTTGCCGTGTCCACTCCTAGTACAAAAACTTCCATCTGTAAATGGAAGAGAATTTTGGAAGGACTGGTTCATGGCTGCCCTCCTGGGTGAGCCTTCGCCTTCTCAGATTTGTTTTTGGTGTTTACAAAACGGGTGGAGTTACCCTTTGAGCAGCTGGGAGAATATTTGTGGTGCCATCTGTCGCTACAGGTAGTTGTCACAATTTTGGCCCCCTTTAGGGTGGCTCAGCAACTGTGGCAGAGCCACAAAGCTGGCTTTAGCCAACCTCCAGGGAACAACCGCAGCCCCATGCCATGCTTCCAAAGGTGTACTGGGGCAGTAGATGGTGTGTCAGGGTAGGGGATGCTTTGCATTCAGCCTGGTCGGGTGGTGAGTGGACTGGCACACAGGTGGCTAGTCCAAGCTGCTGTAACTTAGAGCAGCCCCTGGATTCAGGCATGCCCCTATCTGGGCACAGAATCCTGCGTGTGCAAAGGTGGTTTAAAACCCCCTTTTCCCTTCAACCTCAGCTGACCTTCTGACAGATGCAACACAGAATCGAGTCCCAGATTCCTACCGTGCTTAAAGTGTGGGTGCTGACCTCCGCTAACAGTGCTCCAAAGGGTCCACATCCCCAGCATCTAACTGAGGTTGTAATAGGCACCTGTAAGTGCGAAGACCGGTTACCAAATAATTGCCACCCTTCCCAAAGTGACTACAGCTAGCTACTAGGAACCATTTCAGGGGTGTCATCAGGAAAGCCAAAGCACAATTGGAGTTGCAGCTAGCAAGGGATGTGAAGGGTAACAAGAAGAGTTTCTACAGGTATGTTAGCAGCAAGAAGAAGGTCAGGGAAAGTGTGGGCCCCTTACTGAATGGGGGAGGCAACCTAGTGACAGGAGATATGGAAAAAGCTGAAGTACTCAATGCTTTTTTTGCCTCGGTCTTCACAGACAAAATCAGTTCCCAGACTGCTGCACTGGGTAGCACAGTATGGGGAGAAGGTGAGCAGCCCTCAGTGGTGGAAGAACAGGTTAAGGACTATTTAGAAAAGCTGCACGAGCACAAGTCCATGGGGCTAGATGCAGTGCATATGAGGTTGCTGAGGAAGTTGGCGGATGTGATTGCAGAGCCATTGGCCATTATCTTTGAAAATGCATGGCGATCAGGGGAGCTCCTGGAGTATTGAAAAAAGGCAATATAGTACCCATCTTTAAAAAAGGGAAGAAGGAGAATCTGGCGAACTACAGACCAGTCAGCCTCACCTCAGTCCCTGGAAAAATTATGCAGCAGGTCCTCAAGGAATCCATTTTGAAACACTTGGAGGAGACGAAGGTGATCAGGAACAGTCAACATGGATTCACCAAGGGCAAGTCATTCCTGACAAACCTGATTGCCTTCTATGATGAGATAACTGGCTGTGTGGATATGGGGAAAGCAGTGGACGTGACATACCTTGACTTTAACAAAGCTTTTGATACAGTCTCCCACAGTATTCCTGCCAGCAAGTTAAAGAAGTATGGATTGGATGAATGGGCTATAAGGTGGATAGAAAGGTAGCTAGATCGTCAGTCTCAACAGGTAGTGATCAATGGCTCGATGTCTAGTTGGCAGCCAGTATCAAGTGGAGTGCCCCACGGGTCGGTCCTGGGGCCAGATTTGTTCAACTTCTTCATTAATGATCTGGATGATGGGATGGATTGCACCCTCAGCAAGTTCGTGGATGACACTAAGCTGGGGGGAGAGGTAGATACGCTGGAGGGTAGGGATAGGGTCCAGAGTGACCTAGACAAATTAGAGGATTGGGCCAAAAGAAATCTGATGAGGGTCAACGAGGACAAGTGCAGAGTCCTGCACTTAGGATGGAAGAATCCCATGCACCACTACAGGTTGGGGACCACCTGGATAAGCAGCAGTTCTGCAGAAAAGGACCTGGGGATTACAGTGGATGAGAACCTGGATATGAGTTGTCATAACTATAAAGGGAAGGGTAACAGCCCTCCTATGTACAATACTATAATCCCTCCTGGCCAGAGACACCAAAATCTGGTAGAGAAGCGTAGAGGTTTTCATGCAGGTCCCTACATCTGTACCCTAAAGTCAGAGTGGGGAAGGAACCTTGACATGAGTCAACAGTGTGCCCTTGTTGCCAAGAAAGCGAATGGCATATTGGGCTGCATTAGTAGGAGCATTGCCAGCTGATCGAGGGAAGTGATTATTCCCCTCTATTCGGCACTGGTGAGGCCACATCTGGAGTATTGTGTCCAGTTTTGGGCCGCCCGCTACAGAAAGGATGTGGACAAATTGGAGAGAGTCCAGCAGAGGGCAACAAAAATGATTAGGGGGCTTAGCACATGACTTATGAGGAGAGGCTGAGGGAATTGAGATTATTTTGTCTGCAGAAGAGAAGAGAAGAGTGAGCGGGGATTTGATAGCAGCCTTCAACTACTTGAAGGGGGGTTCCAAAGAGGATGGAGCTAGGCTGTTCTCTGTGGTGGCAGATGACAGAACAAGGAGCAATGGTCTCAAGTTGCAGTGGGGCAGGTCTCCGTTGGATATTAGGAAATACTATTTCACTAGTATCAGAGGGGTAGCCGTGTTAGTCTGAATCTGTAAAAAGCAACAGAGNTAAGGATGGAGGTTCCACCACCTCCCTAGGTAACCCATTCCAGTGCTTCACCACCCTCCTAGTGAAAAAAGCAACAGAGTGTCCTGTGGCACCTTTGAGACTAACAGAAGTATTGGGAGCATAAGCTTTCGTGGGTAAGAACCTCACTTGCATCTGAAGAAGTGAGGTTCTTACCCACGAAAGCTTATGCTCCCAATACTTCTGTTAGTCTCAAAGGTGCCACAGGACCCTCTGTTGCTTATTTCACTAGGAGGGTGGTGAAGCACTGGAATGGGTTACCTAGGGAGGTGGTGGAACCTCCATCCTTAGAGGTTTTTAAGGCCCGGCTTGACATAGCCCTGGCTGGGATGATTTAGTTTGGGTTGGTCCTGCTTTGAGCAGGGGTTGGACTAGATGACCTCCTGAGGTCTCTTCTAACCCTAATCTTCCATGATTCTATGATTAAATGTATGAGTGATCACTAACTCCCGGACCAGGCTACTAATGCTGTCCTCCTCACATCATCCCCTTCTAGTTTGAGAATAAATAACTAAATAAACTCTTCTGACAGGATCACCTCGCATACAGCATTAACAATGTGAGTTTGGTGAGAGCAAGCTCTTCTCTTTACCCTTTCACCAAGGAGATGAGAGCTTGCAGTGCTTGTTAACATCATCTTGAGAACCGCCATATCGGATCTAACCAGTGCTCCTTCCGGTCTGTTTACATGTCTTCCGCCACAGCCAATACCAGCTAATTCAGAGAGATGTGACAAACTCCATAATGGACGACTATAGTATAACCTGCCCACGGGGGAAGTTTCTTTCTAACCTCCATTAGTGATATGCCTTGAAGCATGAGGGTGTGTATCCCTTGGTAATTTTTTCTACGTCTAAAAGATCCTTTTTTGGATTCTGCCAACCTCTTTGCGTCTATGCATTTTGTCACAGTGAGTTCCATGGTTTAACTGTGTTGTTGGTGGAAGGGGATCTGTTTATCAGTTATAAATGTGCTGCCTTTCACATTCACTGACTGTCCCCTTGCTTTTGTATTATGAATAAAAGTAAATAGCATCTGATTTACCTTCTCTACCCTATTGGTTATTTTGCATACCTCCATCAAATCCTCTTTTGTCTGTCTCCTTGCCATGCTAAGCAATCCCAGTCTTTTCACTCTTTCCTCACACAGAAGACTTTCCAGGTATGTAATAATTGTAATTACTCATCTCTTAACCCTCCCCACATTTCTGTTACCTTTTGTAAAATAAGGATTGTCTAAGTTCCTGTTTCAAAAGTGACTCCTGCATGTGGGCTCCTAAGTCATGTAGGCACTTTGGAAAGTGTTCTCCAAGGTGACTAGAAATGAGCGTGATATTCCAGATGAACATGGCCCATTGAGTTAGAGAAGAGAGGGATCCTTCTGCTTCAGGGCATAAGCCCATGTGGACTGTCTAAAGCTAGGAGGAAATTTTCCACACGGGCTGATCCATGAAGGCATTCCTTGAAGCAGCTGGTACTGACCCTCCTGGGAAGGATACTGTACTAGAGGACTAGTGCTCTGATTTGATCTGGCAATTCCTATGTTTCTAGCTGAGCCATCAGCTGAGCTTTAAAATTCTTCCTGATGTTGATCAAGGGCCGTGTGCTGATTAAAAACAACAAATCCACGACAGTAAAGTTCTACATTAGCAACCAGGCAGGTGCTCACTTCAAGAAGCAATGGCACTGTGGGATGGGGACCTGGCTCACTGGATACATCCCTTGAGTCTCCATCTGGCTGGGAAAGAAAACGTGCTAGCAGACAACAGGGCCACCAGGAACGGGCTCTGAAATAGACTCTAGTGGTCCTGCTATTCAGAAAGGGTGTCCTCCAACAACAGACCACTGTGCAACAGTCAGCAATGCAAGGTGCCTTTGGGTTTGATTCAGAACCAGATGTGTTCCTGTTGGACTAGAGCAAGGGACTACTTTGTGCTTCTTCTCTGATTCCACTGGTGGTCAGACCAGTGCAAGACAGAGCTGGGATCAGAACTGGGCTCAGACTGCCTGCCTGCGGCAAAGCCAGGCATTACTGATAAAGAATCTGCTGGACTCCCTTGTGGGAGCCTCCTTACCACTTACGGGTGTAGTCAGATCTCTGAACTCAGGCATGCAGTCTCTTCCATGGATTTCAATACAACTCCCTGCAAGGTCATACATCTAAGAACAAAGAATGCCAGATCTGCAGTCCAGATGAGGCCCTGTATCCTGGAAATCGGTGACTCTAACCAACGTGACCAACTGAAAACAAGCTCTGTGTGATGCTGTGGCAAAAAGGGCTAACATTATTCTTGGCTGTATTAACAGGGGGTTATTGCACAGGAGTGCATACAGCATGAGGGAGATCATCACTGGTTGCTGTGTTCCATTCTGGTATCATTACTGAAGAAGAATGTTGACAAATTGGAGAGAGCTCAGAAAAGAATTACACGGATGATCGGTGGTCTGGAAAAGATGGCTTGCAGTGAGAGATACAAGGAGCTCCAACTATTTAGCTTATGAAAGAGAAAGTTGAGTGGGAATTTTAATCATGGCCTATAAGGGAGAAGATTTCAGATAGTAGTGGGCTCCTGACATATCAGACAAAGGCAGAACAAGATCCAGTGGCCGGACATTCAAGTTAATGAGGTTCAAATTGGAAATAATTGCAGATTGTTCACAATGAAGGTAATTAAGCATTAGAATAGATTTCTGAGGGATGACTTTCTAAGAGACATGCTCTACTTCCAGCATAAGTTGTTGGGCTAGAGGTAGGAATCACTGGGTGAAATTCTCTGTCTTGAGTGAGGTAGGAAATCCGACTAGGGGAAAAATCTATGACCTGTGCTGTACAAGAGGTCAGACTAGAGAATCTTAACAGTCCATTCTGGCCACAAAATCTACTAATCATTTTTATCCTTCATGCCAATCTAGAATCTTTCCCACTCCCAGCTCGGATCATAGAATCAGAGAATCATGAAATATCAGGGTTGGAAGGGACCTCAGGAGGTCATCTAGTCCAACCCCCTGCTCAAAGCAGGACCAATCTCCAATTAAATCATCCCAGCCAGGGCTTCATCAAGCCTGACATTAAAAACCTCTAAGGAAGGAGATTCCACCACCTCCCTTGGTAACCCATTCCAGTGCTTCACCACCCTCCTAGTGAAATAGTGTTTCCTACTATCCAACCTAGACCTGCCCCACTGCAACTTGAGACCTTTACTCCTTGTTCTGTCATCTGGTACCACTGAGAACAGTCTAGATCCATCCTCTTTGGAATCCCCTTTCAGGTAGTTGAAAGCAGCTATCAAATCCCCCCTCATTCATGGGACAGTGATAGGTTCTACCGGGCCTGTTCTATAGATGGTCAGAGAATACTAGTACAGACCAGGAAACCATGTCTGTTGAGACGTTATTTGCAAATGAGAAGCTTTTCAGTGAGGGCAGCGGATCATACTCTGCACCTGTGATAAATGAATTGGGGGGGGGAGGTAGCCCCCATTTATGAACACCCAGCCAGCCAGTTAGCTGTAAAATCCCTTTTGGGGTCCTTTTAAAATCCTGAGGTCTGTGCTTCTGGTTCAAAATGATCCCACCTCTCCCACCATGTCCAGGCTGAATCCCCACTCTGTCACTCCGAGTGCAGAAGGTAGGGGCCTGCAGGAGTTCTAAAAATTAATACTTGCCATTCCAGGCTTGTATTAAACTCCCAAGGTTACAGCTTTTCTCTGACCGTGACTTCATAAACATTGCCACCACCCAAATGCAAAAAAAACCAACAACAACCTTGGACCCAGGAAGGAACACTTGGGAATTCCTCCCTGTGGGGTACGCTCAAGCCCTTTCACCTCCCCCTCCCACCCCCTGGGGAAGAGCTGAGAAAGAAAATGAAGGGAATTAGCTGCTGCCTTCAGCTAATCAAACACCATATGCACAAACCTCTTAGGACACCAAAAATCCAATCCTATTCTTATAAAAAATGGTACATTTTATTAGAAACAAAAAGGAAGAAAATACATCTGGAACTTAGGCTTTTGCTAGATTTTAAAAGAGCAATTCCAAAAATTAAGCACCCAAACTAGCTTTCTTGGGGTTTCAGCTTAAAGGTTACAAGCAAACAAACGCATCAGGGATTAGCAGAGAGGAGATCCACAAGCCAAAATAGAAAAATTAAACCTGATTGTATCTAACTAAATATTCCCTATCCAAATAATTCCTTCTAGGTATGGAAGATTAATTTTCATACCTGGTTCAAACCTTACACAGCATTGCTGCTCTGTGTCTCCTTCTCCTGAGAGCAACAGACAAAGGGAAAGTTTCTTTCTCAAATTTAAAAGTTCTAGCCTTCCCATTGGCTCTTTTGGTCAGGTGCCCACTCCTTTTCTTTTACCTGTGGGCTTGTTAACCCTTTACAGATAAAGCAAGCAGAGAACAGACACCAGGAGGGATTTTTACAACTAACTGGCTGGCTGAGTGTTCATAAACAGGGGCTACCCCCTGTGGAAGCAGAGAAAGAACTGTCATGCATTGCATCCCCTTCCTGTCAGTTCTTTCTCTGCTTCCACACCCCCCTTCACTTATCACAGCACCTCATCATCTCTCTTGGCCCGTTTACTGTACTTAAGGTCTCTTCTTCTCTTCCTGTATTTAGCAACTTGCACCTGTCTGCAGTCGAATCTATTGGGCTCCAGCTAAGAGAGGGCTGGTGAATGCATTCTTTCCTGCTGGTGAATCCTGACATGGGAGCTCAGCCTAGTGTGAAGGTAACAGAAGCAGCCTTTATTTCTCCTTTCACTGCAAGCAGCTGTTCTGATTGCAGTACCATCTGCCAGAGAGTGAATGAGCTCTAGCTTCAATGGCTGATCCTCCCTCCCTTTGTGGTGTTCCACTGGGCAAAGTTTTCCAATGCCCTCCTACTAAAATATTTTCAAAAAGGGAATCTGAATTCCACTGGATCATCCGTCTCCAAGTATTCTTCCCCAGACTTCATTCTCATCCTGTGCTGTTACAGTCCATGCCCTGGATGTCATAAGAGTTTTGGAGTCTTCTTTGCATAGGACAGAATGGCTTAGGAACTCACTGAGGCTTTTTATTTCCTTTGGCAGTCACCGTGGGGGCATGCATCTCCACTCAGCTACCTAATTGCATTAGGATATGGCTCTGTCTACACTAGAGAGCTTCGGCAGGGCATTGCATCTGCTTCGCTGTAAGCTCTCTAATAGAGCCACTCTACACTGACAAGAGCTCTCTCCTGTCGGCTTCATTACTCAGCCCCCACGAGCGCCAGTAGCTGTGTTGGCAGGAGAAGCTCTCCTGCTGACTTAGCCCTGTCCACACTGGCACTTAAATTGGCATAAATTATGTCACTCTGGGGGGTGGCTAATTCACAACCCTGAGCGACATAACTTATGTCGACTTAAGCTGTAGTGTAGCCATTGGCTGTGCACTGAGCCCCGTTAAACCTGTTATCCATTAGCCAGGGTCTCAGTACCTCAGGGCTGGCTGCACTAGGGATAACATTGATTTTCTGGCATGTGTCCATAATGTTTCCATTTGAGAGCTCTCTGGGGAGCCAGTCAGGAGTTCTGTACATCTACCTTCTCATCCGGGCATCCAGGACACTGCTGTGTGCTTTGGAAGGACAATTCTGTGCCCTTGTTCAGTCAGAACTCCTCAGCCCACCTTTGCAGTTTGATCTGCTAGCTAGACACCCCCCCGTCCCCCAGTATGAATACGCAGAGACTCCCTGAAAAGGGGAGAGAGAATATTTAGAGCCAATCTAGGCAGTGACGTGGTCCTCATCACCATAGTATCGGAGGCACTCCATCATTAGTGGATTTTATCATCACATCCTCTCTGAGGTAGGAAAGGACTGTTAAAGATGGGGAGCTGAAACACCAAGATTTAACCAAAGTCACACAGGAAATCTGTGGGGGGACCTGGGAATTGAACATAGGCTTCTGACCCCCAATGCTGTGCTTTATCGACTTACTTATCCTCTCACCTTATAGTCACACTCCCCGCCTGCCTTCCTGTCTTCCTTGGAGTTCTAGTTCCCTGGGAATCCGGGGCGTAGTAGAGGGAGTGGATTTGGTGGGCTCACAGAGCCTTGGTATAACCTGGGCCTACACCGGGTTGTGCTTTCTGGAAGTTCTAGAACCTCAGTAGCATTGGGAGGACATCCCTCAGGTGTGTGCCACGGTGACGCTCTTAATGAGTGACCGTGCTGGGGAAGTTACCTTTCTGCTGAGTTCCTGCTCTCTCCCTTGCTCCAGTGTGTCGCAGAGCCTGCTGTTTCAGGCAATCTCTGTGTTTGGCTAAAGAAGTTATTTTGTTTTTCAGCGTTCTCTCATGGCGTTGTTAAGCTGGTCGCTTGAGCCAGAGTTGTGTTTTACATGCACATGTGAGAGATCAACCTCTCTGGTAGTTCCCCAGGCCTCTAAATCTGAAACTCTGTCTCCAGGAAGCTGTCAGTCCCCCTCAAAGCATCTCAGGCTGGCCCCTGCTGTCTTTACATTCAGGAGGGCTCTGAGTCCATCCCCAAGGATCAGGCACAGACAAAGAATGAAGACTACAGACAATCTACTTGAATGACAGTTACTTTTTTATCACTTTTGTTACTGTAGCACCTAGGACTTCTAGTCATGGACTTGGAGCCCATTGCGCTAGGCGCTGTACGAACACGGAACAAAAAGACAGTCCTTGCCCAAAGAGCTGACTGCCTAAGTATGAGACAAGAGACACAGACAGATGGGGGAGTGCAAGTGAACAACGAGCCAATGCTGGTCAGCGTGACAGGCCATGGTCTCTGCACACCAGCAACCGAGCCATTGTCATGTTTTTTGTAGGCATCAGGCAAAGAAGAATTTTGAGGAAGGATTTGAAGGAGGATAACAAGGTGACTTTGCAGATGTCTCTGGGGAGTGCCTCCCAAACGTATGGGGCTGCGTGGGAGAAAGCACAAAGGTGCTTGTCTGAAAAGTTTGACAAGTGGCCAGTGGAGGTTGCCATCATGGCTAAATTTTCTTGGCTAAATTCCAGTTTGGATAATTATACTCTGCCTATCTAAATTCCCTCTGCTGTTTTGACTTAATATGATGTTCTTCTTCACTTCCTGTACTAAGCCTTGAATGAAAGATCCTACAGAAGTGCAAAATATTATTAAGAGTCATCGATTCCAGGGCCAGAAGGGACAACTGTTATCATCTGGTCTGACTTCCTGCACGACACAGGCCAGAGGACTCCCCTGAACTCATTCCTGGAGCAGTGTTACCAGCAGCATGAGCAGTAACCAGCCCATTTCAGTACTGGTGCCGGGGCCAAGATAACACTGCTGTGGGGACCATGACTCTGATGTGTTTCTGTGCTTACTGCATTTTGAAAGCTCTGCCTGTGAACCAGCCAGGCGTATGGAATTGGTGCCACACACAATTAGAGAGGTCTGTGTCCCTGAGTGCAGGAATTGGGCCAGTCAGGTGCAATATCCCTGTGTGAGGTTTTTACATATCTCCGATGGAAACCTTGGCTAAGGACTTAGGCAGATGGGCAGGCAAGAGGGCAGGAACTGGGGCAATGTTCTGTTGCGCAGGGATGGTGAGGGGTTAGCTGTGAGTGTTTTGTTTTGCCTTCTGTCTCTTTGCAATTTGCAGAGTCGGTGGGAGAGACTGGCTAAAGGAAATTGTCATATGGAGCCTTGGCAGAGACCCAGAGTAGGGGAAGTGCATGTTGGACGGCACTAGAGATGACCTTTTCATGGGAGCTGCGGTAAATACTACATCCTACCACTTTATTTTGTATAGCATTTTGCACAGAGTGTCCTTCCCAAAATGCTTTACAGAGTGTGTCACACAGAACAGTGTACATACTTTATATACAGAGTGACTGAAGTGCAGCTGTCAGTCATAAGGAAGGCAAGGAAAAGAGAGAAGTTGGAAGGTCAGATTTGAAAGTGGATGGTGAGTTAACGAGATGGCGAGTAACAGGAAGACTGCTCCAGATGGCAGGAGCTGTAGAGGAGATGTCTCTTTCGCTGATATTGTGTGAAGGGGCTGAGAGGAGGAATGTAACCATGGGAAGTCAGTAAAATAAAGGTCTCTTTTCTCCTGGATTCTGAAATTAGTGGGGAGCGAGTGGAGTTGTTTGAAGGTAGGGGTGTATCTTTTGGCTTTCTTTGAATCTGTGAGCAGGTAGAGGCAGCAGCATGCTGCATATGCTGGAGAACTGGAAAACTGAGACTGGATAAGGGAGCTGCAGTAGTTAAGGTGAGGGGAGGCTGAAGTCTGGAGGAGGAATCCAGCAGAGAAGGAGTCGAAGAGCGTGGGGCGGAGACCTAGATCTGGATGGGAATTTCAGCAGAAGTAGAGCTGTGGCTGTGCTGTTACATAAGGCAGTTTGTCGAAGCTGAGTGAGGCATAGTTACAGGTGTAAGTGAGGCAGGAGGAGGAGGAGCTCATGGACAGCAGAGGCATATGGGAGGCCTGAGTTGAGGAGGATGGTGGGGTAATGCTTGGAGATGCTTCTCTTGCACATGAGATACTCTTCTGACTTCAAAGATATATAGCTGAAAAATTCTGAGAAAAGCCTCAAATGTGCATCAAATGTAGAAACCAAAGGAGGCAGCTCCCTGGGACAGCACAGAATTCACAGAGGATGAGGAGGGCCAGTGGCCAGCCCAAGTAGAAGGGAGGAGTTCATTAGCTCCAGAGAGGAGAGACTAGAGTCACACCCAGACTGCGCTGCAGCAAAGCTGTTATTTGGCTGGGTTCTTTCTATAACACAGACAGTGGTGGGAGAGCAGAGAGGGAGACTCTTTCCGGCCCCCTGCTCGAGAAGGGAAGTTTGGAGATGGGGTGTTAGTGTAAGGGCCGTGCTCTGGGATGGGGTTATGAGGTGGCCAGGGGTAGATTTCTGGGGCAAGGGTCGAAGCAAAGGTGTCACTGACTAAGGCTGACAAAAGGAAGGGAATTCCTGATACCTAGCGGGAGGGATGAGCCAGCCAGTTTGCACTGAAGTCAGTTAGGAAAAGGCTGCTCTGTGGATGCTTTGTGCAACATTTTCATACCTTCAGTTGTTTCAAACCCAAATCTTCGTGATTTTAGCAAAACTTATATTCCTCCTTGAGGACGAGGCACACACCAAGGCTGGACCACCAAGATTAGGCTAGTTTTGATTTAGGAATGCAAAACCCAACTGAATGGTGTTTGGAAGTGCAATGGGCCAGATTCTCCTCTGAGTTCAGGCCACTTTACACCCTGCTACCCAAACAATACACCATACATCTGGTGTAGTGGACATAGGGGAGACATCCTATGGGGAACATCCCATACGATCTCCCTGCAGTTGGGGAGAGGTGTTGACTGGGTCCCTGCACCCCAGTCATCCCTGGCTACCATAACAGCCCCCTAAGGCCACATTGGCAGTGGTGTAATGTAGAGCAGTTGTTAAGCTACTCGGCTTTATGCTGGGGATCAGCCAGCCTCCAGCTGGCTCAGGATTGGGGTAGTGAGTTTTTTATGCGTAGGTCACTTTGTAGTGTTTAGCTTTAAACCTTTGTGGTTGCATCAACGTTAAGAAATTTCAGCTGGGAGATTATTTTCTGATAAAGTTATAAGCAATTGAAAATAGCAGTTTAGAATGAATGTGCCCAACTCATTGGTAACTAAAGCAGAGCATGCGGGGGTCTAGAGTCTTGGGGGGTGGGGGGTCAGAAAAGGATGGTAATGAGGGTTGGGGTGGAGAATTTATGTCAGGAAATTCAAAGTGGCTCCCACAGCAACTGTGACTCAGCAACTCTGTGGGCAGGTCATTTTTGAATGTGAAATGTGTTGGTAATAGCTTGATATTCATGATTGCAGGCAGACCACCTGGTGCTGTGATCTCTTCAGCTCCCATAAACTAAATAGGCTTGGGGCTGGTGTGTACTGGGAGGAGGAAAGGCAGGAGGGTACTGGGCATTAAGTCAGTAGTGGTCTCTGTTCCCTCCAAGCTGATAATGAGCTAATGCCAGGTCCAAGGTGCACGGTGCTGGTGGAAAGGAACAGTCTGATTCAGCCCAGGCAGAGATGGGGTAAAGATGGCTTACACCACCTTTGCACTGCTCAGACTGTGGGCTGCCCAGGGCCAGTGCAGTTCCTGCGTGTAAATTAGTGGCTTCAGGGTTGCTGTAATTTGCAGTAGCCTCTCAAGGGCATCCATTGACCTGTGTCGCACCCCAGAATTACCCGCCCCCCATGCTACTCATGCACCGAGGCAGTAAATAGGAGATGCAACAGGGGGCAAGGGGATCTCACCCGTAGTATGTTCAATACTGAGAATCTCTTTCAGATCTGTAGTGCAGTTCGTCTGAGCTCTTGTAGGTGTTTTAAAAATCCCCTCTGACATTTGCAAATAAGTATAACTATCTGTTCCCACTTTGCAGCAGCTAATAGTGCGGAAAAAAGGGGTGGGGAGATTTGGCCAAGGTCACATGGTGAGTCAGCAGCTAAGCCAGGAACAGAAGGAAGGTTTCTCCCCTCTCCTCCTCCCAGACACCTGCTCAAAACCATAGACTCATTTCCTTCCCTACCTCACAGGGATGTTTGGAGGATTAATTCATGTTTCACAACACGCTGAAAATATAAAGTGCTACATTAGTGCTTGTTATTCATTTGTAGTGATTTATTACTAGCATCCCTACCTCCCTGTGCTGCACACTTAGGGTATTAAGGATCCTGTGTAATTTTTTGTTCTGACTAAATTCAGTTCTCCTAAATCTAATTTGACCACATATCCCATTTTTTCTAGGGCAGTTTCAGTTTTCCAGATGTCTTCACAGGCCAGGAATTTCTTTCAGGACCCTTTAAGTGTCCTCGTTTGGTATTTTTAGATCAGTCAAACAATTTTTTTTTAAATAACTACAAAATCTTTGTCCAGGGTGACTTGCTGCCCTGAGTAGCATTTGCTCTGTGTGCCAGGAATAGACAGGCCAGTAGAATGAGCAGTCAGTGTGATGAACAGTGTTTGGAATGAAGAAAGAAGTCAAAGGAATGCAGACACAATCAAAGGTGTCCTTTTGCTGCCGGTTTGAAGTTAGCAGCACTAGTACAGTGTTTCAGGATAAATTCATTCAGAAAAAATCTTCCACTCTTAGGAATATGACTGTGCTGCTACTAAGTCAGCTACCAGTACATGTTTTAAAAATAGCAAATATCTGTGTTTCTATTTCATGACCCTAGAAAACATTGCTCAAAAGTGCCTAATTTATGGCCACTGTACCTACTGTGACAAAGTTCCTCCTCTATCTTGGTGGGTCCTGCGCTTATTGGCGGATTTTCTTGCCTCAGAGATTCACCATGTGGGTTGGGGAACAGCTCAGAGACCTTCCCCTCTGGAAGAACCCACAGTCCAGGTCAATTGAGAGGTTTGGGGGGGAACCCAGGTCCACCCTCTACTCCAGGTTCCAGCCCGGGGCCCTGTGGACTGCAGCTGTCTATAGTGCCTCCTGTAACAGCTGCATGACAGCTACAACTCCCTGGGCTACTTCCCCATGGCCTCCTCCAAACACCTTCCTTATTCTCACCACAGGACCTTCCGCCTGGTGTCTGATAACACTTGTGCTCCTCAGTCCTCCCGCAGCACACCCTCTCACTCTCAGCTCCTTACACCTCTTGCTCCCAGCTCCTCACACTCGCACCACAAACTGAAGTGAGCTCTTTTTAAAACCCAGGTGCCCTGATTAGCCTGCCTTAATTGATTCTAGCAGCTTCTTCTTAATTGGCTCCAGGTGTCCTAATTAGCCTGCCTGCCTTAACTGGTTCTAGCAGGTTCCTGATTACTCTAGTGCAGCCCCTGCTCTGGTCACTCAGGGAACAGAAAACTACTCATCCAGTGACCAGTATATTTGCCCTCTACCAGACTCCTGTACCCCACTGGTCTGGGTCTGTCACACTACATTAGCACTGCAGTTTCACTTGGTTATGGGAGTCTTCTTTTCTTGTCCTGCTCCTGCTCCATCTGAGAGATGGCTGCTCTTCGGTGGTTGTTAGGTGATTCCTAAACTTGCAAACTGCCTTGAGACCCTTTGGGATGAAAAAAGTGTAATAACGATAATTGCTCATCCTTTTAATACAATGGCCACGTTTTCCTGTTGTTTCGATGGAAACATAACTGAATTTTCTTTCCCTGTGCATCCCACACGTGGGTACACATGCGCACCATGCGCCTGGGTCTGGAGATTTTTGGTAAGTAGTGTCCATTGGTCCGCACACCTGTAGTTGTTTTCCTCATGCTCTGAACTGAGGGCATAAGGGGTGGGGTGTACCTGCACCTTTTCAATTCCTTCTTACCACTACGTGGCCTGAGTTGGGATCTTCTGTGTCCACAGCTTCTTCCTTCAACGGCTTCAGTTTGTAAATATATTGTAAAGAATTGTAGTATTTTTTTCTTGTAGTCTTTTTGTCTGAAATACTGGTGTCGTTAGTTAGTTAGCTGTGTTTCCCTGCCCCGGGGAAATCCTCCCTGGGAGTTAGGATTATGCCCAGAGCTCTGGGGTTCAAATATTGCGTCTCCTGCCCCCATTCCTTTTCGGTGCGTGATGAACACCAGTGCTGCCCGCACTGCCTAGCTGAGGCTCACATCTTGGCTAAGTGCAGCATTTGCCGCTCCTTCCCTCGCAGCATGCATGAGGGTCGAGATTAGAGAACACCTGATGGAGATGCCGTAAGATCCCAATCAGATCCAAGCTGGGGAGACCCCTGTACATCAGCCTCAATCAACAGGCGGTGCCCCTCTGAGCACAGGAGTCGAGGCCAAGACTTCCAAGCCATGCGAGTAAGGGGCACTCTTACCAGCTTAGCGACAAACCCTCTTCCAAAGGTGCACTGAGAAGAAGAGATCCCTCCCCGTCTCCTTCAAAGTCAGGAGAGTCCTTGCACTAGAGTCTTAAAGATTTAGGCCTAAAAAAACCTTCTGAGCAGGAGAAGTGGCACAAATGGATCTGTCAGTTTCGGTACCGGTTCCAAGGTGCAAATGGAAAGACATCCATCAGTTGCCACTCCTTCCAACATCCAGACAGACTCTGTGCTGAAGTTATCACAGCCCCAGAGGGATCCAACATCCATTGGGACCAGGGAAGCTCTGGATCCAACGGCTCCACTAGCTGGTTCCCACGTACATTGGGGCAGTCTGAGGCCTATGTCTCTGTCACATCTTGGGGTGCATCCAGACCAATGAGGAGCTGTGTCACCGCCTGCCCTGTAACGCTGAGTGCCTCAAAATGCTGCAATGCTGTGATTCTCCTGTCTGCACACTTCCAGCCGGCATAGAATCATGCAGTCTGCCATGTGTCTGTGTGCTGTGCAGCCCTGGTTCAGCGCTCTGACCCCAACAGCCTGCCTACAACACAACAGTCCCACTCTCATCTCCGTCACCCAGTGACTTTACACAGGCATGGCCCCAACACACTCCCAGTCCTGAACTTTCCCAGAACTGTGAGCTCTGCAACGTCCAGCCCTCTTCTACCATTCAGAGAGCTAGCAAGGTTCATTTGCTCCTCCAAAGCTTCCATACCCAGCAGCTTGCCACATTAAATGGAGTTAACGTTCACTTTAAATCAAACCCAGCACTGAGTTGGTTTAGAGGAAAAGTGAAATAAGTTTATTAACAAAAGGAGATGGGATTTTAATTGAGTTCACACATAAAGGATAGAGTAAGAAATGGGTACAAGCAAATAAAAGTGAAAAATGCTTTCTAGAGGCAAAGACTTAAAACAAGCCACAGCCTTCGTGCAAGGCAGTTTCCTTACTGGCCTGCCTTCCAGCAATGGTTGACCAACTCTCTGGTCAGGATCTCCTACAGAGCCCAGAGTGCTCGGTTTCTTTGTCTTCTTAAGTGAAAGATACTGGGGGATGGGGGGTTGCCCCCCTCTTTGGTGAATCTTTTAAATGGATTCTTCAGATAGTTACACTTCTCAGTAAAGTTCAGTCAAGCTGTGAGGAAGCTGACATGGAGTCTCCTGGTAAAGGAAGTTTCATGCTGGTTTCTTCCTCTGCTGGTGTTTGCTAAACTGCAAATTGATCTGTTCCTGCAGTCTCCTTCCTCTGCTATCTTGATGGTCCTGGGTACTTCTATGTCATTTGCATTCCCATTTTCTCTTAATGTACCCTGGAAATCCCATATTTCTTTATCTAGGGTAGAGTAACTTCAGCCCTACCCGGCAGAGGCATTTTGGTAACATCATTCCCAACATGTTTGTAAGTTTGAATTTGCTCTCCATACATACACCACACAATAATATTAATGATCAGTGTGTTGTTAGCTTTCTATTGATATCTTTCGTGACGCCTTTTAGATACAGCTTATGACATTCATGAGTTGGGGTCTGTTCAACTGATGAGGCAGCTAAAACTCCTACCAGATACCAGTCGCTTGCCTTCTTGCACTGGGGTGCTGTTAGAATCACAGTCACTCTGGAGGGTGTTTTCACCCTCCCTTATCTGCACTCTCCCCTCCTCTTGACTCTGTCTTTGTTCACAGACATAGTTACTCCTCATCTTATTCATATGTTAAAGGCCAAGTGAGCTGGTTCTAATTACTTATCCAGCTTCAAAGTCACTGGGCACAGGGGATGCATTAGGCAACACTGACAGCCTGTTACAATCCTCAACTAATATTCCATCGTGGTCTAACAGCCACGTTACCTAGAAATGTTACCTAGACATTGTGGGGAGGAAAAACAGCCTCCAAGGTGCCTTGGTGTCAGTAGCAGACGTTTCTGCGGATGCTGTGAAGAGCAGAGTGAAACGGGAAGAGCTAAACCCCATCATGCTGCCAAAGAGAGAGAGGCTGTATTGCAGGGACCAATAAATGAGTTTCACAGAGAGCATTTCCCCAGTGTAAGGAAGTTTTGTCAACATTGTGCTTCCTACGTGGTTCACACTCCAGCCTGTGCAAGGGGCATCAGCCTCACAGCCTGATGTGATGTTGCTGGAGAAGCAAACTGGCCCCGTGTGACCCTCCTCTCAGCTGAGAGATCTATTGATGCCCAAATGTTTGCACTTACTTCAACCCCGCAGTGCTGGAGCGGGAAGACGGAGACACTTCCAGTAGGCAAGCAGCAGACACCACTAATGTGGTTGACTTAATTACCCTCTCTACACACATACAGGCCTCATAAATCATTTGAAAGCTTATTATGTCTTCTTTAAGAGGAGGTCTGCTGTCGAACTGTCAAGTGGGGTAGTTACCATAGAAATGAGGATTAACAATGACACCATCAACATATTAGAATGACCGCTTTGAAATATTTGCTGTGGTTTCTGTTAGTTTAATGGCACTATGTATTATATTAAGACATACAATTAGATGTCTTTGAGACCTCAAAGCTTTGCAACAATAATCTAAAGGGTAAAACAAAATCTCATAATCAATGTGTTCAGGTATTATTGAAATGTAATAGTGCTGGTGACATTTCTAGTCTAGATAGATAATCATTATCCTCATTCTGATGTCTGTCGACAGAGTGTGACTTACCACAGCCTTCACTGTGTTGGCATGGACACAGTTCTGTGCAGGGAAGATTGGTATCTGTAGTCAGAACAGTGACCCCTTCTGGTACAGGCACAAATAAGCTCAGACACCATGGGGCCCTTGAAGCATACAAAAAGTGGTAAATCAAGGTTGCAATAGTGATCCAATATCTGGTTCACCTATGTGCAAAGACATCCAGATCTGTGTTTTCCAACATGCTCTTTCGACATGCTTGTCAGAACTGTCCTCACATGGTGGGAGCTTGGCCAGTGACTTGCCCTTGTTGATGGCTAGATTGAGGCGCAAGCAATTCACGTCTCTGAGGGGCTTTTTACTTTCTGGTCATCCAGCACTGCTACCAACTTCCTTGCTGCAGAAATTGTGGCTTGTCTGTCACTCTCTCCCAATTTGGTAAGATCTCTGAAGCGGTAAGATGCCTTTGTTTTAACATCAGACACAGATTTTTCCCAATCCCAAACAGGGATAACACGGAGTCACATCCTGTTAACACATGTACAGCAGGAAGTAAGTTGCAGAAATCAGGAGTGGGTGCGTCACAAATTGCATGGACAGGTATGAAGTGACATTCGTCCCCTGTGCTGGTCATGGTGCCTGTTCCAATCCACACGTTATCTATGTGTCCTGTTTTTGGAAAGTAGCAAACAGCAAGGATCCAAACCTCTGTATCAGGTGACCTGATGACTATGGTTCCTTTGACTCCAAGAGAGTCCAAAGCCATAATGGCACATACAACATACAGAAGCATACTTGTGTCTGCTTCTTCTTGAGAATTGCACATGTCTTGGGTTTCTTCAGCACCTCTACTGGTGACGGCCTTTGGTACTTCAACATTGGAAGAACCTCCAGCAAGAAGGAGCTTTGTGTAGTTGTGCTCCTACACTCCCAGGGGCATTTTAACTACATAATCACAGGGGAATTTTACAATCGACTGCTTGTTAGATGCCACATTTAGAAACGTTTTCTATGAAGGTACGGGGCATCCGCCAATCATCTGATATTTCTTGCATCCAACCTTAGATCCTGCCCAGCCCTATCTTCCTGCAGTTTTCACAGAGTTACTGTTGTCATATCTGTCAAAGACTTCTGTGATGAAGTGAGAATTTCCTGTAATATTTTTCATCCTACATGTGCCTCAGTTTCCCTATGTACTCTGCATTGCTACACAATGAGTGCAAAAGGGATACTACTTTTGCCTTTCAAATGTTATTGATGCCATAACTAGAGATGAGGGAAGAGAGATGATTTGTGTCCTCTGTTCTCCCCTCTTATAGCATTTATCTTCTTTGAGAAGCAGCTCCAGCTGGGGTTCAGGCAACAGCAAGTCTGCTTGGCTAGATGTAAATTTCTCGCTCACACCCTTCCTGCCAAAGAATGGCTGCTTAACAGGGTGATAATCCATTTGATTATGCTGACACGTGGCTGAGGCGTCAGTTTGCCTTTTGTCTCTGAGAAACTGGTTTTTGCCTGCTTTTCTAAACTCAGAGCATGTCTCAATAAATTTGTACAGTGGAATCTTATAACTTTACACACAATGTGGCCACACATATTTTACGAGGACAATAATGGTCAGCAGATTATGAGTTCTTCGAGTGATTGCTCCTGTGTATTCCACAGTAGGTGTGCGCGCTCGCCACGTGCACCGGTGCCGGAAGTTTTTCCCTTAGCAGTACCCGTACTGGGGGAGCACCACAGCGACCCTTGGAGTGGAGCCTGTATATTGCGCTACAAGGGGAGCCACGGGCTCCCCCCACCCTCAGTTCCTTCTTGCCGCCAGTGAAGGTAGTTGGAACTTTGTGCTCCAGCTCTGCTGAAGCCCTTCTTCTCGACCCTAGTGGTATGATACTGTTGGTGGATCATTCTTCAGTTGTTAGAGTGGGCTCGGGGCATGCCCCGTGCCCCAGGCTTCAAGTTGTCCGACTCTTATCGCTGTTCTATGCCCAGGAGCGACCCTCACGCGGAGTGTCTTCGCTGCCTGGGTGAGACTCACATTAGCGACCGTTGCAACATCTGCAAGTCGTTCAAATAAGGACCAAGAAGGAGAGAGACTTTAGACTTCCTGCTCTCCTGATGGAGTCAGCGCTGGCCCCAACGCTGGTACGCAAATCGGACTCGGCGCCGGCCGCCGTGTCGTTGGTACGTACCGAGGCCCCTTCAACCAGTCGGCGCTGCTCTCCCTCCAGAAAGCATGGGAAGGGCCCGGCCTCGCAACGCTGCCGCGATAAAGATAAGGGGGAGGCTGTCCCGCACTGGGCTGCCCTCGGTCCCCCCAGGCTCAAGACCTCCGACTCGCGTGGAGCGGAGCAGCCCGGTACCGTTGGCCCAGGCATCCCCACCGATACGGATGCTGTCAACGCCAGAGGTGGTGCAGGCTGCGAAGGACATTATGTCCCTGCCCGTCCCAAGCTTGCAACTGGGTACTGGCCCCAGGTCTCGAGGCAAGCCTCCTTTGGGTGCCCACCAGACCTCTCCGGCCAGCTGCAGTTCCCACTCCGAGGATCGCTCCCCATGCCGCTCGGTGCACAGCGGCCACTGATCTGGCAGCTCCCAGCCACCCTCAACGCTGGCCAGACCTTCCAAGCCACCGTCGGGACGGGAGTCGCGGGGACCCTCTACGCCATCTGCTAGCGAGCGTAGGCACTGAGAGAGGCACTGGGAATGCTCACCTGTGAGGCGCGGGTACCAGAGCCGCTCTCGACGGACAGACGTCGTCGTTCTCATTCCAGCTCCCGCTCGACTAGATGTCACGCCAGAGGCTCCCCCCATGGCACCTCGGCGTCAGGGCACTGGGCTTTGTGTCACCGTCGTGGGTACCGAAGCAGTTCGTCACGTGGGTACCGGTCCTTGACGTCGAGGTCCAGGTCCCAAGGGAGACGACGTCACAGGCACCATTCCTACCACTCCCGGGGCACCCAGCATTCTTCAGCGACCTCAGGCTCGGCGCCTGTCCACCCATCCTCGGTCCGCGCCGTTCCGCCGGGACACATACTACCATCGGGCATGCACCCGGGCCAATGGCAGGGGACCCTGTGGCAAGGACAGTGGTGCCAGTGGGCACCGTGGCCACCGTGGCCAGCTCAGATGGGGGCCTGTTTGGTCGCCGGAGTGTCCCAGGCTCCATCGGCCTCGTCCGGCTGCCCATGGGACAAGTCAGCGGGTCACGAGTCGGCGGACCTGCGCCTGGACTCAGATCTGGGGCTCGACGCCTCGGTCCCACCGGCTGAGGCATCAGGCTCCCTGCGGGCCCTCTTCCCAGCACCGGACGACACCATAGTGGCGCCTCCACCTTCAGTCCTGCAGGAGGACTTCAAGGCGCACCAAGACCTGCTAAAGCGGGTGGGATCCAACCTCCAGTTGCAGGCTGAGGAGATGGAGGGTCCGTCTGATTCCCTCTTTAATGTCCTGTCTCCCTCAGCAACGGGCTGCATGGCCCTGCCTCTGCACCAGGGTATTGCCAACATCTTCAACTCCCTGTGGCAAACTCCTGCCTCCTTGGCGCCAATCTCCAAGAAGGCTGAAATAAAGTACTTTGTGCCGGCGAAGAGCCATGAATACCTTTATTCCCACCCGGCACCCAACTCGCTTGTGGTGGAATCGGTAAACCACAGAAAGCGTCAGGGCCAGCCCACCCCCACCCCCAAAAACAAAGACGCCAGGAGAATGGACTCCTTTGGCAGAAAATTTTATTCATCGGCTAGCTTCCAGCTTCAGGTAGCCAACCACCAGGCCTTACTGAGCTGGTACAACTTCAACCTGTGGGAGTCCCTGCCTAAATTTGAGCCCCTCCCCCTGGACCGGGACAGGAAGGATTTCAAGGCTCTGGTGGAAGAGGGGTCGTCGGCGGCTAAGGCTGCCCTGCAAGCGGCGTCCGATGCTGCTGACACGGCGGCCCGCTCGATGGCTTCCGCAATCTCCATGTGCAGGGCGTTGTGGCTCCTGTTGTCGGGACTGTCGACGGAAGCCCAATCCCTGATGCAGGACCTCCCATTCGATGGCAAGGCGCTCTTGGCAGACCAGACGGACATCAGGCTGCATGGGATGAAAGATTCCCGCACCACCTTGCAGACCGTGGGCCTCTACGTCCCTCCGGCTAAGAACAAGGCCAAATCGCTTCCGGTGGCTCAACGTGCGAGGAGCAGATATGAGCCCCCATACAAAAGGCCCAGAGACCAGAACCGTTGGTCTCAGCGACAGTCCCGCTCTGCCCTGCAGCCTGGACCCTCTAAAGGCAAGAGGCAGGGAAAGAGGCGGTTTTGACTATTTGCAGGGGGGCACCGGGCCTGTTACCAGGGAGACCCCCCTGACTAATAAAGTTTGTGTTCTGCAACCGATTGTCTGCTTTCCTCAGGGCGTGGTCCCGTATAACTTCAGACCAGTGGGTCCTCAGAACCATTTCCAAGGGCTACGAGTTGCAGTTCACCTTATCGCCGCCAAATCACCCGCCATTCCACGGGAGACCTGGAACATGTCTGCCTCCTGGGACAAGAGGTGGATTGGCTGCTTCACCTGGGGGCGGTGGAAAGGGTATCGGTAGAGTTCCAGGGCAAAGGGTTCTATTCCCGATCCTGAAGACGAAAGGGGGTCTCGGGCCCATTCTGGACCTGCGCAACCTGAACAGGTTCCTAACCTGTTCCAAGTTCCGCATGGTGTCCCTGGCTTCTATTATCCACTCCCTGGACTCAGAGGACTGATACATGGCCCTGGACCTTCGGGATGCGTATTTTCATGTCCATATTTTCGAGGGGCTCAGGCGCTTCCTCCGATTCATGGTCGGGATGGACCACTACCAGTTTGCTGTCCTCCCCTTTGGTCTATCCATGACTCCCAGAGTTTTCACGAAATGTATGTCTGTGGTGGCGGCCCACCTCAGGCGGGGCGGGGTACAAATCTTCCCTTACCTGGACGACTGACTCCTCAAGGGAAAGTCTCGTTTCGAAGTGGAGTCCCACGTGGAGCTGCTCCTGTCGACGTGCGCCGATCTAGGCCTTGTCATGAACGAGACCAAATCAACGTTAGTGCCCGGTCAGCGCATAGAGTTCATTGGGGCCTTGCTGGACTCCTCCAGGGCCACAGCCTCTCTCCCCCTGGACCAGGTTTGAGACCCTAAGGGATCTCATCGCCTCGGTCACAGCCTTCCCGGTGGGCAGCTCACCTCCCGGGCATCCGCAATACGCAAGTGGAACGCCTCAGCAGGGTTTTCTCCCCCAGTACGAGTGGTCGCTCCACTCGGAGGTCGCTCACTGGCTCTTCCAAGAGTGGGGAGCTCCCCAGATCGACCGGTTCTGCTCCAGGGGAGGGGTGGGGGAAGGCGCAATCTCCGACGCGTTCCTCCTTAGCTGGTCGGGCCAGCTCCTCTACGCCTTTCCCCCGTTCCCCCTCATTGCCTAGGTCCTTCAGAAGGTGAAAGCAGACAAGGCGAGAGTCATTCTCATAGCCCCAGCGTGGGCTCATCAGCACTGGTACGGGCCCCTCCTACGCCTCGGTGGCCCCCCCGAGGGTGCTGCCGCTCCGCCTGGACCTCCTCTCCCAGGACGGGGGACGCCTTATTCATCCCAGTCTGGCTGCACTCCACCTGACAGCGTGGCTGCTCCATGGCTGAACGAGGAGGAGAACAGGTGTTCGGAGCAGGTGAGGCAAGTCCTCCTGGAAAGCAGGAAGCCGTCCACGCATCGGATGTACGTGGCGAAGTGGTCCAGGTTCGCCAGGTGGGCGAGTGAGTGGGGAGTGTCCCCCTCTGCCGCACCTCTCCAGTTTATCCTGGACTACCTCTTATCTCTTAGGGCCCAGGAACTGGCACCTGTCTCGGTCAGGGTGCACCTCACGGCCATATCGGCCTTTCACCCACCGGTGCAGGGGCACTCGGTCTTCTCCCACTCGATGACCTCCCATTCCTGAAGGGCCTTGACTGTTAGTTTCCGTACACTAGGCCCCCCATACCACAATGGGACCTCAACCTGGTCTTGTCCCGTCTCACGGGGCCCCCCTACGAACCCCTGGCCACGTGTTCCTGGTCGCACCTCTTGTGGAAGGTGGCCTTCCTCGTGGCGATCACATCGGCCCGACGTGTCTCGGAACTCAGGGCCTTAACCTCAGAACCCCACTATTCGGTTTTCCATAGGGATAAAGTCCAGCTCTGCCCACAACCGGCATTCCTCCCGAAGGTGGTCTCCGCCTTCCATATGGAGCAGAGCATCTTTCTCCCTGTGCTCTGTCCTAAGCCCCACTCCTCTAAAGAGGAACGCCTCCTCCACACACTCGATGTGCCTAGGGTGTTAGCTTTTTATCTTGATCGGACCAAGCCGTTCCGGAAATCCTCTTAACTCTTTATTGCCTCGGCTGAGCGGGCAAAGGGGCAGCCTATCTCCACGCAGCGGCTTTCCTGCTGGATCACCTCGTGCATACGCACGTGTTATGATCTGGCAGGGATTCCCCCACCACCGATTGTCAGGGCACACTCTACGAGGGCTCAGGGCTCATCAGCTGCCTACGTCGCCCATGTTCCCATCCAGGACATTTGTAGGGCGGCCACGTGGGCCTCAGTTCACACATTTGCTTTGCATTATGCGATCGTCTCCCAGTCTACGGATGATGCCAGGTTCGGCAGGGCGGTACTCAGTCCCGAACTATTGTGACTCCTACCCACCTCCAGCAGATATTGCTTGGAGTCACCTACTGTGGAATACATAGGGTCAATCACTCGAAGAAGAAAGGACAGTTACCTGTTCCGTAACTGGCATTCTTCAAGATGTGTTGCTCCTGTCTATTCCACACCCCGCCCTCCTTCCCCTCTGTTGGTGTTGTCTGGCAAGAAGGAACCGAGGGTGGGGGGAGCCCGTGGCTCCCCTTATAGCACAATATACAGGCGCCACTCCAGGGGTGGCCACGGTGCTCCCCTAATACGGGTACTGCTAAGGGGAAAAACTTCCGGCACCGGTGCACGTGGCAAGCATGCACACCTCCTGTGGAATAGACAGGAGCAACACATCTCGAAGAACACCAGTTACGGAACAGGTAACTGTCCTTTTTCAAATGATACCTCAGGAGGTATGCTTTGTACAAGACGTATCATAGTTTTGTAAGCAGATGAACTTAGGGATACAGACTGTCATGTGATCACTGGGAGGTCATTCCCTAGCCTGATGCTCCATGTGTCAGGCTTTCATGTCACAGACCCAAAGACAGACAGGCACAGGACTGAAGGAAGCTGTACTGTCCAAGGCTCTGAGCTCATCCTTCTCAGAATGGAGTCCTTTTCTGAGCAGGGGAACTAGCAGGCCAGCTTCAGTGTCAAAGATTGACTTTTTCTGGATATGCCAGTGTCAGCACTGAAAAACGCAGGCCATGTCTCGTTGGTAACCTCTCTCTGGTGCAATAAACATCACTTTCAGTACATCAGGCATGAACAGCATCTCTGTGGAGGCACTGGTTCCTTTTTCTGCTTTATTAAAGAAGAAGATGATTAGTGTTGACATGTACAGGACAAGATCTCCACAATGCCTTACAAAAAGGAGAAACAACATTACTTCAGTCCAGGTTGTTCTCTGAGAGTGGGACATCCCTCCATTCCTTGGGTTCCAGAGTCACTTCCGGCTCTTCTCTCAGTCTGACACTGAAGACTTCTGAGGCACTTTCTGCTTCAGAGGATGATGCAATTCCTTTTTGTTCTGACTTTACACTCTTCACATAGGTGCTCTTCGTCAGTTGTCTCTTTCTCTCTCAGACCCCGTTGTGGAGCATGAGTTGGTTGTGTTGGAACTTTAGCTCCCGGCCAGTCTTGTTGCCATCTAGAATGGGTTTAGAGGGCCACCCTTCTAGCCCTTGGAGGAGGAGAGCATCTGTGTTCAGTGGCTCCTGATCGCTCTCTGAATTAGGGCTTCTGTCGGTCAGAGGGTGGAGATGGATGGCAGCAGAGAGATGACTTGATCATTACCTGTTAGGTTCACTCCCTCTGGGGCACCTGGCATTGGCCACTGTCGGCAGACAGGATACTGGGCTGGATGGACCTTTGGTCTGACCCAGTACGGCCGTTCTTATGTAGGAGGACTCCCCCCAAATTGATAATCTGGGTCTGGGGCCAAGAGAAGGATATAATGGGGCTTGTGGATGGGGGCGTAGAGAAACAGTGATACAAGCTGCCCTAGCGGGTGAGGCGATCGGCCTGGAGGGAAGAATTTACCTGCAGTGCATACATGGAGCTGTAAATCCCTATCCCAGTAAATGACGGGAACTAACAGCAGGGCCACACTGATTCAATGACAGCTGCATTAGCAGAGAAATTAGAATACCTGTTGATGATAGGCCAGGATTGGCCAGCCTTTCAGTACATTGTTTACAAACTGACCCAAGCCAGCACTGAGCCCCGGGACAGGCCCTGTCTGGGGGACTCCAAAGACCCCCAGGAGGAGATGTCCTGGGGACCAGGGGTGGCTGAAACCGGCCATGGACCTCGAGACCATCCTGTAAGGGGGAAGCTTTATCCAAAAGCAGCATGACGACACACCCCAAGGCTCACCCCCACTCGCAACCCCCCTGGCTTGCAGCTCTTTGCCCCCTCCCCCAAGGCCCCGCCCCACTCACGCCTCTTCTCCCCTCCCCTGAGGTTGCCACCGCTCAGGCCTCTTCTCCCCCTCCCTCAAGGCCCTCCCCACCAGCCACTCGTGCCTATTTGCTCCCTTCTCTGCCCTGAGCAGTGGACGGGGGAGTTCTCGGGAGAAGGGGTGGGGCAGGAAGAGGAGCAGTGTGGGTGAGGCCATAGGGGATGAGGACGAGTGGGAGGGGCCTCAGGGAGGAGCGTGGGCAGGGTTACAGCCCAGACCCCCTTTCGGTGGTGGCGCTCCAAAGGCGGCGGACCGGCGTACCTCCAGAGGGAGCTGCGCTGCATCCTGGTTGTGGAGGCTGCTACACCAGCCCTGTAGTTTCTGGGTGTGGCACCGAGCCGGGAAGGAACATGCAAATGCAGATTTTCTTTTCTCGGGAGATGGGGAATGGAGAGATGCTTGAGCAAGAAACCTTTCTGTACTTGAGGGGCAGGGGTATGTGATGGGATGCCCCCATCCCACTGACAGCAAGCATACCGAGGGCCAGTAGGCACACCTGCAGAGCATGCTCTGCCTGGAGAAGGGGAGCTTACAAAGCCAAACTGGCTGCAGAGTAGTGGGAGGAGTTTTCCCAGAGGAGAGGCTGCTAAGAACTGCTAGGGAGCCCAGGAGCCAGTCTTCTCTTCCTCTGCCACCCTTGGTTAGGGCAGATAGACACTGCAGCCCTGAAAGGGGCTCTGGATGGCTGCCCTCCTCAGGTCCAGCCACAGGGCACTGATGGAGCAGCAACAGGGACTGGAGGTAATTGAACTCAGAAAGGACCCTGGGAGTGAGCTCAACTCCCATGGAGAACAGTGAGTTTAACCAGGAGTGAGGGTTCCAGAGGGGTCCAGGGCAAGAGATGCAAAGAGACCTCTCTCAGGTTGAGTGTCAGCTGACAGCAAACGTAGGAGCATGTTAAACAGAAGCTACTGTAGTTAGACATTTTTAAATCACCCGGTTCAGATCATTTGTATCCAAGAGTTTTAAAAGAGCTGCTGAGGAGCTCTGTGACCATTAATGTTGATTTTCAATAACTCTTGGAGCTCTGGGAAAGTTCCAGAGAACTGGAAGCTAATGTTGACACAATAGTCAAGAAGGGCAAACGGGATGGCCCAGGTAATTGTAGGCCTCTCAGCCTGACACTGATCTTGGGGAATATAATAAAAGAGTTGATATAGGACTCGGTTGTTCAAAAAATTAAAGGAGGGTAATTAATGCCAATGAACAGGGGCTTATGGCCAATAGATCTTGTCAAGGTAATTTGATATCTTTGTTTTGATGAGATGACAAGTTTGGTTATAAAGGCTGAAGTGTTGATGCAATATACTTAGACTTCTGTAAGGCATTTGGCTTAGTACTGCATGACATTTTGATTAAAAAACTAGAACAATACAAAACTAATGTGACACACATTAAGTGGATTAAAAGCTGGCCAACATAGGTCTTCAGGGAATTGTCATTGAACAGGAGTGATTCTGGTGGGTTCCCTGCTGGGATTAGTTTTTGTCCCTACACTACATAAGATTTTTATCAGTGACCTTGAAGAAAACATAAAATCATCCCTGATAAAATTTGCAAGTGACACAAAGATTGGGGAAATGGTAACTAGTGAATAGGGCAGATCACTGATACAGAGAGTTTTGGATTGTTTGGTAAATTATATACAAGCAAACAATATGCATTTTAATAGCCCAAATGTTTGGTTGTACAAAGAATGTAGGCTGTACGTATACAATGTGTGACTCTATTCTGGGAAGCAGGATACTGAAGAGGACTTGGGGTCATGGTGGATAATCAGCTAAGCATGAGGCTCATGTACAACTCTGGCCAAAGGGGCTACTATGATCCTTGGCTGTATAAACAGGGGAATCTCAAGTAGGAGTAGGGAGGTTATATTATCTCTGTATTTGGCACCGGTGCAACCTGGCTTTTCCATCAGATTAGAGGAGGGCTCAGTAAAGGCAAAACATGGGAGCCCTTACGTGTTTCCAGCACTAAGTAGTTATCAAACTTTCTTTATCAAACTGGGAGACGTTATCTACTAGGGTACTGCAGGGGTCAGTCCTGGGTCTGGTACTAGTCAATATTTTCATTAATGACTTGAATAATGGAGAGTATGCGTTTAAAATTTGTGGATGGCATCAAATGGGGAGGGGTTGCAAGTATTTTGGAGGACAGAATTTGAATTCAAAATGACCTTGACAAATTGGAGAACTGGTCTGAAATCAACAAGATGAAATTCAGTAAAGACAAGTGCAAAAATATTACCTTGAGGAAGGAAAAATCAAATACACTACAAAATGGGAAATAACTGGCTACGTGGTGATACTGCTGAAAAGGATCTGGGAGTTATAGTGGAACACAAACTAAATATGTCAACAATATGATGGAGTTGCTAAAGAGGTTAATCTCATTCTGTGGTGTACTAGTAGGAGTATCATATGTAAGACCTGGAAGGTAATTGTCCTGCTCTACGCAGCACCGGTGAGGCCTTAGCTGGAGTGCTAGTGTCCAGTTCAGGGTACCACACTTAGGAAAGATGTGGACAATTGAGAGAGCGAGTCCAGAGGAGGGCAACAAAATGATAAAAGGTTTTAGAAATCCTGACATATGAGAAAGGTTTAAAAAAACTGGGCATATTAAGTCTTGAGAAAAGAAGACTGATGGGGGAACCCTCGGTCTTCCAATATGTTGAGGGGTGTTATTAAGAGGACTGTGATCAATTGTCTCCAGGTCCACTGAAGGCAGGACAAGAAGCAATGGGCTTAGTTTGCAGGAAGGGAGATTTAGGTCAGATATTAGGGAAAACTTGTTAAGTATAAGGATAGTTAAGCTTGGAATAGGTCTCCAAGGCAAGTTGTGGGATCCTCATCACTGGAGGGTTTAAGAACAGGTTGGACAAACACCTGTCAGGGATGGTTTAGGTTTACGTGGTCCTGCCTCAGCATAGGGGGGTGGACTTGATGACCTCGCAAGGTCCCGTTCAACCCTATATTTCTATGATTCTGTCCTATGGCAATGGAGGCAGAAGGAGGACCTAGACAGACAAAAGGCAGTAGAGCTGATATTACCTCTCCAATCCCTCTGGCAGGTTCAGGGTTCAAACTGCTGGAAGGACAGATTGATTCCTTGGTCTAGGAGAGTCTCACTGGGGTGGAGCAGTAAGAAAGCTTGGTCCACATGGGAAATGCGTGAACTCTGCCTCATTATAAAAGCCTTCTTCTCAGAGGGAGCTGGAAGGGGCGGTTTCTCTGAAGCCTCCTTCAGAGGCCCTTCTCAGAGCTTGCTCTTGAACCGACTGGCTGATGGAGCCAGTGGAAAGCTGCAGGCAGAGGCAAGGTACTGGCTGGATAACCGTACTCAGAGAGTTGTTATTAATGGTTCCCAATCCTGCTGGAAAGGCGTAACGAGTGGGGTACCGCAGGGGTCTGTTTTGGGACCGGCTCTGTTCAATATCTTCATCAACGACTTAGATATTGGCATAGAAAGTACGCTTATTAAGTTTGCGGATGATACCAAACTGGGAGGGATTGCAACTACTTTGGAGGACAGGGTCATAATTCAAAATGATCTGGACAAATTGGAGAAATGGTCTGAGTTAAACAGGATGAAGTTTAACAAAGACAAATGCAAAGTGCTCCACTTAGGAAGGAAAAATCAATTTCACACATACAGAATGGGAAAAGACGGTCTAGGAAGGAGTACGGCAGAAAGGGATCTAGGGGTTATAGTGGACCACAAGCTAAATATGAGTCAACAGTGTGATGCTGTTGCAAAAAAAGCAAACATGATTCTGGGATGCATTAACAGGTGTGTTGTGAGCAAGACACGAGAAGTCATTCTTCCGCTCTACTCTGCTCTGGTTAGGCCTCAGCTGGAGTATTGTGTCCAGTTCTGGGCGCCGCATTTTAAAAAAGATGTGGAGAAATTGGAAAGGGTCCAGAGAAGAGCAACAAGAATGATTAAAGGTCTTGAGAACATGACCTATGAAGGAAGGCTGAAAGAACTGGGTTTGTTTAGTTTGGAAAAGAGAAGACTGAGAGGGGACATGATAGCAGTTTTCAGGTATCTAAAAGGGTGTCATAAGGAGGAGGGAGAGAACTTGTTCACCTTAGCCTCTAAGGATAGAACCAGAAACAATGGGTTTAAACTGCAGCAAGGGAGGTCTAGGTTGGACATTAGGAAAAAGTTCCTAACTGTCAGGGTGGTTAAACACTGGAACAAATTGCCTAGGGAGGTTGTGGAATCTCCGTCTCTGGAGATATTTAAGAGTAGGTTAGATAAATGTCTATTAGGGATGGTCTAGGCAGTATTTGGTCCTGCCATGCGGGCAGGGGACTGGACTCGATGACCTCTCGAGGTCCCTTCCAGTCCTATAATCTATGAATCTATGAATCTATAAGATTAGGTGTCTGAGCTGGGAATAAGTGAAGTTGTTTAAAGCTCCTAGAGGATTGGGAATGAGGCCCAGGGAAAGAATGTTTCCCAACAGGCCTCAGGGAAAGAATGTTTATTAGGAACCATGTATTGTAGGAGATTTTAAGGCACTAGCCTAATTTGTGTGACTTTTATTTTGCCCAATAAGTACCTGTGCACAAGGTAGTGTGGCTCTTAGATTATTCTTAGACTTTCAGCAATACACAGGGTCATGCTCCAAATTCAGGGATGGGAGGCTTTCTCAGAGGAAGTTGGTACATGGACAGGACCTCAGGGAGAACTTTGCAAGGAAGTGGCTCTATGTGGGCATGGTACAAATTTCAAATTTGGGATTCAAGGAATGCTTCAAGGGGATCAGGTCAATAAATGTGCACGGGGCATGAGCCTGAATCAGAAAAGGGAGAATTCCCTAAAAGACAGGGTCAGACTTTCATCCCAGGGCACATCCCCAAATTCAGAGTTGGATTACTTGCAGTGAGGATTTGGTGCCTTGCCTTTGGGACTGACTCCAATCACAGCTGTGCAGAGGGACCTGAGTTCTCCCCACCAGGATAGTTAGGTAACAGTGTGGGGAGGAGCTCTATATTCCTTTGTGGAAACTCTTTAACTGATTGTTTTTATTGCTTCAGTTCCTAGCAGATGATAAATTTAATTTAATGTTCACAGTCTGGTTGGAAACTTAGTCTCAGATCCCCTCCCTGCATCTAAATAGAAAGCAATGCAACCATCCAGTAATTAGAGCCAATTAGTGGCAGGCTTCACACTCTGCATCAGGAGGAGGACAGTAGTAAGAGAGACAGAAATCTCAGTTATTTAGGGCTCACATTCCCTTCCATCCCCTCAGAGGGCAATGAGACCAGCACACCAACTAAGTAACAGCGGGAGACTGGGGAGCTGTGTAAACCAGGAGCTGAGGAGCACTCGGCTCAGACAGTGAAATCTGCTAGGTGCTGCAGGCACGCAGCGAGATGGACATCCTGGGTGAAGAAGGATGATAGATAGGGCTGTACTAGAGGACAGAGCAATTCACTGCAATAACAACCTAGTATCACCCAAAAGTGGGAGCATAGGAGGTTTGCAGAACACATGCAGAGTAAAGTAAAGGACAAAGGGACTGAGAATCCCGACATAAGAGACACAGGGGAGATTCTGCTGTCAATGCCGTACTGTTACTCATATCAAATTATCTGTTACTCGCACACTCAGTCACACACACAGTCAGCTCCAGCACAGACCCAGAGGCTGCACCGAACATAAGAACGGCCAGACTGGGTCAGACCAAGTGTCCATAATATAATAATAATTAATAGAGATATCCCATCTCCTAGAACTGGCAGGGACCTTGAAAGGTCATTGAGTCCAGCCCCTTGCCTTCACTAGCAGGACCAAGTACTGATTTTGCCCCAGATCCCCAAGAGGCCCCCTCAAGGATTGAACTCACAACCCTGGGTTTAGCAGGCCAATGCTCAAACCACTGAGCTATCCCTCCCCCATCCAATCCAGCAGCCTGTCTGCTGACAGTGGCCAATGCCAGGTGCCCCAGAGGGAGTGAACCTAACAGGTAATGATCAAGTGATCTCTCTCCTGCCATCCATCTCCACACCTCTCTGCAGTTCATTGAAACTGAGATTCACTCAGCCCGGGGGTTTCTCAGTTAACAGGGACTTTCCCAACACCTAATGTTCAGCCTTTCTGGGAGCCTGAACCCCAGATAAATCCGTTGTACTCTGTATAAAGCTTGTACAGGGTAAATTCATAAATTGTTCACCCTCTATAACACTGATAAGAGATACGCACAGCTGTTTGCACGCCCAGGTATTAATCATTTACTCTGGGTTTATTAATAAATCCTACTTTTTATACTTAATAAAATCACTTTTGTTTAAGTTGTTTCAAGTAATAACAGACAGAACAAAGTAAGTCACCAAGAAAATAAAACAAAATACACAAGTCTAAGCCTAATACATTAAGAAACTGATTACAGGTAATATCTCACCCTCAAAGATGTTCCAATAAGCTTCTTTCACAGACTAGACTCCTTCCTAATCTGGGCCCAATCCTTTCCCCTGTACAGTCCTTGTTAGTTCCAGCAGACATCTCAGGTGTGTGACAAATCTCTGTCCTTGTCTCCATGGGTCCCACGCTTCCTGGTGGATTTTGCTAGCCTCAGAGGCTCAATGTGACCCTCCACATAGCCCTTCTCTCTCTAGAGGCAGGGTTCACAGCCTACTGAGCCATTTTCATCATAAGCCAGCAAGGGAGGTGAGGAGAAACTATCCTCCCTTGCACAGTCTCTGTTGTCTTAGTGATTAATCAGGGGGGCAAAGGGAGGAGCCTGGGCCCACCCTCTACTCCAGGCTCCAGCCCAGAGACCCTAATAGTATCAGCTATGGTAGCTGACCTTTTAGAAACAGGATGCGTACAATTCCCTGGGCTACTTCCCCACAGCAGCCCGCACTTCCTCAAGCTCCACCTCACCCTTACCTCAGGACCTCCTTCCTTGTGCCTGATATGATGTGTACTGCCCAGTCTCTCCAACAGCACAACTTCCTCCTACAGCTCCTGACATGCACACCCATCTGACTAACTGGGGAGCTTTTAAATAGTTGCAGCCAGATTGGCTTCAGGTGTCTTGATTAACCTGGAGCAACTGCTATTTGTGTATCATGGTAACAGAGATTTGTTTAGCCTGGGGCTAACATACCTGTTTCTCACTACTTTCCTATAGCCATCTGGCCTTGCCCCATCACAGGTGGTAAGCAGGGGTTTTCTCATGACTGGCAGCCCCTTTTTTCCTGTTCCACCCCCTTTTATAGCTTTGGCACAAGACGGGAATCTTTTGTCTCTCTGGGTCCCCACCCCTCCTTCTAAATGGAAAAGTACCAGATTTAAGATGGATTTCATTATCAGGTGACATGGTCACATGTCACTGTAATACCCCTAGTCTCCATTCCCCATGGGCTGGCCCACTCGTACACAGGAAGGCTTTCAAGTAACTAAAAAAGAACAGGAGTACTTGTGGCACCTTAGAGACTAACAAATTTATTAGAGCATAAGCTTTCATGGACTACAGCCCACTTCTTCGGATGCATATAGAGTGGAACATATATTGAGGAGATATATATACACACATACAGAGAGCATGAACAGGTGGGAGTTGTCTTACTAACTCTGAGAGGCCAATTAAGTAAGAGAAAAAAAACTTTTGATAATCAAGATAGCCCAGTACAGACAGTTTGATAAGAAGTGTGAGAATACTTACAAGGGGAGATAGATTCAATGTTTGTAATGGCTCAGCCATTCCCAGTCCTTATTCAAACCGGAGTTGATTGTGTCTAGTTTGCATATCAATTCCAGCTCAGCAGTCTCTCTTTGGAGTCTGTTTTTGAAGTTTTTCTGTTGTAATATAGCCACCCGCAGGTCTGTCACTGAATGACCAGACAGGTTAAAGTGTTCTCCCACTGGTTTTTGAGTATTTTGATTCCTGATGTCAGATTTGTGTCCATTAATTCTTTTGCGTAGAGACTGTCCGGTTTGGCCAATGTACATGGCAGAGGGGCATTGCTGGCACATGATGGCATATATCACATTGGTAGATGTGCAGGTGAACGAGCCCCTGATGGTATGGCTGATATGATTAGGTCCTATGATGATGTCACTTGAATAGATATGTGGACAGAGTTGGCATCGGGCTTTGTTACAAGGATAGGTTCCTGGGTCAGTGTTTTTGTTCAGTGATGTGTGGTTGCTGGTGAGTATTTGCTTTAGGTTGGGGGGTTGTCTGTAAGCGAGGACTGGCCTGTCTCCCAAGATCTGTGAGAGTAAAGGATCATCTTTCAGGATAGGTTGTAGATCTCTGATGATGCGCTGGAGAGGTTTTAGTTGAGGGCTGAAGGTGACAGCTAGTGGTGTTCTGTTATTTTCTTTGTTGGGCCTGTCTTGTAGGAGGTGACTTCTGGGTACTCGTCTGGCTCTGTCAATCTGTTTTTTCACTTCAGCAGGTGGGTATTGTAGTTTTAAGAATGCTTGATAGAGATCTTATAGGTGCTTGTCTCTATCTGAGGGATTGGAGCAAATGTGGTTATATCTTAGAGCTTGGCTGTAGACAATGGATTGTGTGGTGTGTCCTGGATGGAAGCTGGAGGCATGTAGGTAAGTGTAGCGGTCAGTAGGTTTCCGGTATACGGTGGTATTTATGTGACCATTGCTTATTAGCACAGTAGTGTCCAAGAAATGGACCGTTTGTGTAGATTGATCTAGGCTGAGGTTGATGGTGGGATGGAAATTATTGAAATCATGGTGGAATTCCTCAAGGGCTTCTTTTCCATGGGTCCAGATGATGAAGATGTCATCGATGTAGCGCAAATAGAGTAGGGGCATTAGGGGATGAGAGCTAAGGAAGCGTTGTTCTAAGTCAGCCATAAAAATGTTGGCATACTGTGGGGCCATGCGGGTACCCATAGCAGTGCCGCTGACTTGAAGGTATATATTGTCCCCAAATGTGAAATAGTTGTGGGTGAGGACAAAGTCACAAAGTTCAGCCACCAGGTTAGCTGTGACATTATCGCGGATACTGTTCCTGACAGCTTGTAGTCCATCTTTGTGTGGAATATTGGTGTAAAGATCTGGATCAGGTGGTGTGGCAAAGTGAGAGTTTTCTGTAATATTTTTAGGCATGATTTGCATGGCAGTGACTTACCTCACCTGGTGGTGTACCCAGTGGGTGCAGAAGGCTTAAAATGCTCGTGGGGCAGAGCAGGAGACATGAGGTGTTTGCGGTCATGTAACTGTCTGGGGCGGCATGAATGGGTTGTTCAGGGCTGGCTAGAACCCCGGAATGATAACAGGAACCCCAGCAACTGAACAACTGACACCTAACACTGGGAAGCTCTGCCAAGTGGAAAACGTGGACTCAGCAGGACTCTGCAGGAGGAGGACAATGGACTGAGAGGTGTCAGAGGTGAAAATACAGGAAACTCTCACCTGGGATTGATAGACAAAGGGACAGACACAGAGAAAGGAAACCAGCATGGCTCAAGTGAACCCTGCTTTAGCCAGTAGGGACTGTGTCCTAACCTTTATTTCTTGAAGGTGTGACGAAATGGGAATATTTCATAAAATGTTTATGGGTCCTGTTTATGCCTCAGTTCCTGCTCTATGTTGCATTGCTCCATCCCAGTGGGTGGGAAAGGACAGTTTGCTTTCAGAGCAGGCAAAGAAACACAGGTCTGGGTGTCACCCAGAGCATCTGAGAAGACAATGGCAAATCCAATCACCAGGACATTGACACCTAGCAACCAATATCCCTGAGGAAAGAAGGTGAGCAACATTCCCCAGCTGGAGAACAAAGGACTGGGAAGGCGAGAGATGGGGGATCAGAGTTGGCTGCTGGAAGGTGTAGGGGCTCTCACCTGGTGTCTGACCAAGGAGATCAGACAAAGGGAGACACACAGAAGTTGGACACTGAGGGTCATTACAGCTTGGCTGGGCTCTGGATGACCAGAATTGGCCATGCTTTAAGCTACAGTTCTCTAGGCTACCCAAAGGACATCCTGTGCTGTGGGCCGGTGAACTAATAAACTTGTTTTGACCACACTATTTGAGTGTCACTGCAAGTGCCTGACGAAGTGCATCAATCCCTGAAGAGTGGCCAAGTCTCCATCAGGGTCTGTCTCAGTGGGACTCGCTGAACGGAGCTCATGGTATGACGCAGGGGTCTGCAGGCCCAGAAGTCCCGTCTCACGGCAGGAGGCATAAGTTGTATGGTTTATCCTGGATGAAGAGTGAGACCCCTAGGGAGTCTGTCACATTGAAGGGTTCCCCCTAGAGACTATTGTAAATCTGGGGGCATGGCCCCGATCCTGTGGGCCCGTGAGAGATGGTAATCTCAGCACCTCCTGATGCTGTGTTCCTCTTGGCTAATAAACCTTATTCTGCTTTGAAAAGGCTGTATGATGTCACTGCAAACACTTGCTGAGGTGCACTGATCCCTGAAGAAGGTGACAGCTTCGGAACTGGAGTCTGGCTCAGATGTACTTGCTGGGCTGTGTGGCCTCTCCGTAAAGCAGAGTGGGACCCCTTGGGGTCTGACACAATAAATGGGCACCAAAAGCATTTAAAAGCCAGGGCACAGCACAGAACTTGTGGATCTAGGCCAGGAGGTTTTTGGAGTCAGCCTCACTGCCATCCAAGATGGAGTCTGCGGCTCCCTCCAAGGACTCTTCGTACCCTATGCATCAAGCTTGGCCTTCCTGGCATCCACCTTCAGTATCAGGGACTTTGGTACAAGCCTCTCAAATGGTGTTTAAACTCCCACGTCCTTGGACATTTTCATGGGACTTCACTGCCTGAATTGTGGGGGAAAACAGAACAGTACTCGTCCAGGCTCCACCCACAAACCATGCTCCGTTCTCTCAAGAGAGAGCTCACAGCAGACCGTACAGACGTTCAAAATGCTTGCTTTGCGGTGTCCTTGGGTCTTAGCTCCCCTGCGGTGAGATCCAGATACAACCAAGTACTCTGCTGGGCTTCCCAGGCCTGGCTGTCCTTCCGTGGGGCGTGGCTGGCCCTTATGCTTTGCTCCTCCCCTTTTGGCTGCTTGGCTCCTGCTGGCAGTTTGGAAAAATAGAAGTGGTGGTACTGTTTCAGGTCGTGTACACAGCCAGACTCATGGCATACTCATGGCACCAAAATGTGAGGTCAATATCAGGCTGTGCAAATCATTATAGTCTGATCGTCCCTCTGCTTTTTGATAATTAGTGTTGATGCTATTAGGCTTAAAAGATAATGATCCATTGAGATGAGGGGGGAGGCTCCGCTCTGGGGGCTGCCGTATACAGACATCTGTTAGATTAAGGTGGTATTATGTCCTCATCCATTACCTACATCAGACTATTAATTTGCCTATTATCTTCCCCAAATGTCACCCACTCCCAGGGGAGATCAGATTTCACACTTTAGATATTAAGGAGACCCTTAGGTCCAGGTCTATAAAGGGATTTAGGAATTGTAACACCTACGTTTCAGGCGCTTAGCCTCCCAGTGCAGGTCACAAACCCTGGGTTAAGCACCTGGGATCCCTCTACAATGCAGAGGGAGCGAGGGGTTCCTGAGCATGGGATCCACAAAAGCCAGCACACTATTCAGGGAGTCACCTAAACTAGCCAGTAGCAGACGTTGATGAGAAGAGGTGTCCCAAGACCCACCCCTCTCTGGGACTTAGATGACTATCTCTGCTTGGGATCCACAGCTGGAGACAGGCATCTGTGCCGTTTCTCGTAAGGACAGTGGTGGGTGCACACCTATCTCCCAACAAAATGAGGGGGGTGGCCTTCCCTATCATCCTTTGCCCAGTGGGTAGGGAACTCCGCCAGGATGTGGGAGCCCTCAGTTCAGTTTTGCCCTCTGCCCAGTGAGGTGAAGGGACTTGCACATGGGTTTCTTCTACCTCTCAGGTTGAGTGCCTTAACCACCAGACTATAGCTTCACTCTTCCTTGCTGTCTCTGGCCCACTCCATATTTAATTATTTATATAGAGTGGAACACTGGCAACAGGAGAAAGTGAGAGAAGTCCACATCAGAATATCCCACACTCCAGTGGCTTGTGTATTCCTGTTAACTGTTTCTAAACCATTAAACTAGCATATTAAAGATGCTAAGAAACAGTATTATGTAAAGTAATAAGAACAGCCATATTGGGTCAGACCAATGGTCCATCTAGTCCAGTATCCTATCTCTGACACTGGCCAGTGCCAAGTCTTCAGAGGGAGTGAACAGAACAGGGCAATTTATCAAATGATCCACCCTCTCTTGTTCAGTCCCAGTTTCTAGCAGTTTAGGGACACCCAGGACATGAGGTTGCATCCCTGGCCATCTTGGCTAATAGCCACTATCCTCCATGAACTTATCTAGTTCTTTTTTGAACCCAGTTGTACTTTTGGCCTTCACAACATCCCCTGGCAATGGGTTCCACAGGTTGACTGTGCATTGTGTGAAGAAGTACTTCCTTATGTTTATTTTAAACCTCCTTTTTATTAATTTAATTGGGTGACCTTAGGGTCATGTGTTATGAGAAGGAGAAAATAACACTTCTTTATTCACTTTCTCCACACCATTCATGATTTTATAGCCCTCAATCATATCATCCCTTAGTTGTCTCTTTTCCAAGTTGAACAGTCCCAGTATTTTAAATCTCTCCTCATATGGAAGTTGTTCCATACCCTTAATCATTTTTGTTGCCCTTCTCTGTATTTTTTTTTCAATTCTAAATCTTTTATTGAGATGAGTGAACCAGAATTGTACACAGTATTCAAGGCATACCATGGATTTATAAAGAGGCATTATGATATTTTCAGTTGTATTATCTATTGCTTTCCTAATGTTTCCTAACATTCTGTTGACTGCCGCTGTACTTTGAGCAGATGTGTTTAGAGAACTATCCACAACTCCAAAATTGCTTTATTGAGTGGTAACAGCTAATTTAGACACCATCATTTTGTATGTGTAATTGGGATTATGTTTTCTAATGTGCATTACTTTGCATTTATTAACACTGAATTTCATCTGCCATTTTGTTCCCCAGTCACCTAGTTTAGTGAGAGCTCTTTGTAATTCTTTGCCGTCTGCTTTGGACTTAACTATTGTGACAGACCCAGACCAGTGGGGTACTGGAGTCTGGTAGAGGGCAAATATACTGGTCACTGGATGAGTAGTTTTCTGTTCCCTGAGGGGCTGCACTAGAGTAATCAGGAACCTGCTAGAACCAGTTAAGGCAGGCAGGCTAATTAGGACACCCGAAGACAATTAAGAAGAAGATGCTAGAATCAATTAAGGCAGGCTGCTCAGGGCACCTGGGTTTTAAAAGGAGCTCACTTCAGTTTGCGGTGTGAGTGTGAGGAGCTGGGAGCAAGAGGCGCAAGGAGCTGAGAGGGAGAGGGAGAGGGAGAGGGAGAGGGTGTGCTGCTGGAGGACTGAGGAGCACAAGCATTATCAGACACCAGGAGGAAGGTCCTGTGGTGAGAATAAGGAAGGTGTTTGGAGGAGGCCAAGGGGAAGTAGCCCAGGGAGTTGTAGCTGTCATGCAGCTGTTACAGGAGGCACTATAGACAGCTGCAGTCCACAGGGCCCTGGGCTGGAACCCGGAGTAGAGGGTGGGCCTGGGTTCCCCCCAAACCTCCCAATTGACCTGGACTGTGGTTTCTTCCAGAGGGGAAGGTCTCTGGGCTGTTCCCCAACCCACATGATGAATCTCTGAGGCAAGAAAATCCGCCAATAAGTGCAGGACCCACCAAGATAGAGGAGGAACTTTGTCATACTATCTTGATTAATTTAATATCATCTGCAAATTTTGCCACCTGTTTTCTTCTTTCTCCAGATCATTTATGAATATGTTGAACAGCAGTGGTTCCAGTATGGAGCCTTGGGAGACCCTGCTAGTTACATCTCTTCACTGTGAAAACTTACCATTTTTTCTTACCCTTTGTTTCCTATCTTTTAACCAATTACTGATTCATGAGAGGATATCCTCTCGTGTCCCATGACAGCTTACTTTGTTTAAGAGACTTTGGTGAGGTACCTTGCCAAAGGCTTTTGGAAAGTCCACGTTAACTGTATCCACTAGATCACCTTGCCCACATGTTTGTTTACACCCTCAAAGAATTCTCATAGATTGGTGAGGCATGATTTCCATTTACAAAAGCCATGTTGATTCTTCCCCAACATATTGTGTTCACCTATGTGTCCGATAATTCTATTCTTTACTATAGTTGCAACCAATTTGCCTGGTACAGAAGTTAATCTTACTGAACTGTAATTGCCAGGATTGCCCCTGGAGCTGCTTTTAAAAATCGGCATCACGTTAGCTATCCTCCAGTCATCTAGTACAAAGGCTGATTTAAGCGATAGGTTACATAACTCATAGACTCATAGACTTTAAGGTCAGAAGGGACCATTATGATCATTTAGTCTGACCTGCACAACACAGGCCACAGAACCTCTCCCACCCACTCCTGTAACAAACCCCTAACCTATGCGTGGTTATTGAAGTCCTCAAATCGTGGTTTAAAGACCTCAAGGTGCAGAGAATCCTCCAGCAAGTGACCCATGCCCCACGCTGCAGAGGAAGGCGAAAAACCTCCAGGGCCTCTGCCAATCTGCCCTGGAGGAAAATTCCTTCCCGACCCCAATATGGCGATCAGTTAAACTCTGAGCATGTGGGAAAGACTCACCAGCCAGCACCCAGTTAATAACATAGTTAGTTATTCTGAAATTTAATATTTGAGTTCCTTTAGGATGTGGGTGAATACCATCTGGTTCTGGTGACTTATTACTGTTTAATTTATCAGTTTGTACTAAAACCTCCTCTGTTGATACCTGAATCTGGGACTGTTCCTCAGTGCATCCCTGGTGCAGCCGCTCTCCTGCGTGATTTTGGCGTATATATCAGCATTTCTTCTGCTGGATCGGAGTTCTGCCTGCACAGATTCTTCTCCCCATAGAGCAGTCAGATCCAGTGTCTCCCGTTTGCTCCATGCTGGAGCTCATTTGCGATTCTGAGACTTCATGGTCATCTGTTCTGCTGAGCTTGCCACGCTGACCAAACAGGAAATGAAATTCAAAAGTTCCCAGGGCTTTTCCTGTGTACCTGGCTAGTGCTATCCGTGCGGTCACATTGGAGCACTCAGGGATAGCTCCCGGAGGCCAATACCATCGAATTGCACAGCGCTGCATCTACACTGCTCCAAATTTGATCCAGGAAGGTCGATTTTAGCATTTTTCCCCTTGTCGGGGAGGAGCACAGCAGTCGATTTTAAGAGCCCTTAAGTTCGGTGGAACAGGGTTGGTTGCGTAGACACATTCATTATAAAATCGACCTAATGCGGCTAAATTCGACCTAACCTCATAGTGTAGACCAGGCCTTAGTGATGTTTTGTACATGACAACTCAAGGATTCAGCAACATCCTCTGCCCTATGGGATTACGGGTTGCAGCAAAGTGTACTGGGCGCACAAGAGGGCAGCACCTTCTCTACATGGCTTGCAGTAAATTGAGTCAGTTGACTGAGAGTTCATTGCTTTGGCCAGCATGGGACCAGTTGATGCCATAGCTCTGTGACTGGCAACATCAGAATCTTCCCCCCTCTCCCTCTGACATCCTTACGATTCACCTGGGCATGGTGAAGGGCGTAGAGCTCAGTTAAGAGGGACTGGGTGATGTCCAGGAGCGGCGCCGGGGTTTTTGCCGCCCTAGGCAGCAGTGCTCCTCTGAGCATTCGGCGGCGGGGTTCTTTCCGCTTCTCATCTTCGGGGCACTTCAGCGGCGGGTCCCGGAGCGAGTGAAGGAGGTCATCTAGTCCCATCCTCTGCTTAAAGCAGGACCAATCCCCAACTAAATCATCCCAGCCAGGGCTTTGTCAAGCCAGGCCTTAAAAACCTCTAAGGACAGATTCCACCACCTGCCTAGGGAACCCATTCCAGTGCTTCACCACCCTCCTAGTGCATTTCCCCTTTTTGAGTGTAAATATTATTGTGGTGGGTTTCTGTGGTATTTCAGTGAAGGACCCGCCACCAAATTTCTGCCAAAGACCTGGAGCGGAAGGACCCCCCGCCGCCACATTTCCTCCTGAGGTCCCTTCCAAACCTGATATTCTATTATTCTATGATTTGTCACCTAAAAAGAATGGCTCAGGTGTGGGAATCTCCCTCACATCCTCTGCAGTGAATTTATTTAATCTCTCTGCAATGCACTGGTCTTCCTTGAGTGGTCCATTAGCACCTTGATCATCCAGTGGCGGCCCCACTGCTTGTTTGGCAGCTTCCTGCTTCTGATGTACTTAAAATTTTTTTTGCTGTTAGTTTGTGTCTTTTGCTAGTTGCTCTTCAAATTCTTTTTTGGCATGCATAATTATACTTTTACACTTGACTTGCCAGAGTTTATGCTCCTATTTTCCTCAGTATGATTCCTCAGTAGATGACTTCTAATTTTTAGAAGGATGTCTTTTTGTCTCTAACTGCCTCTTTTACTCTGTTGTTTAACCATAGTGGTGTGGGGTTTTTTGGTCCTCTTGCTGCTTTTTATTTGGGATGTACATATATTTTGAACCTTTTTATGTTATTTTTACATACTTTCCATACAGCTTTCAGGCATTTTACTCTTTTGACTGTTCATTTTAATTTCTGTTTAACTAGCCTTCTCATTTTTATGCATTTCCCCTTTTTGAGTGTAAATATTATTGTGGTGGGTTTCTGTGGTATTTTCTCCTCTACAAGGATGTTTAATTTCATTACATTATTACCAAGTAGTTCAGCTATATTCACCTGTTGGACCAGATCCCGTGCTCCACTTCAGACTAAATCAAGAATTGCCTCTCGCCCTGTGGATTCCAGGACTGGCTGCTCCAAGAAGCAGTCATTCATGGTGTCTAGAAATTTTTGCTCTGCATCCCATTCTGAGATGACACATTCTCAGTCAATAGTTGAAATTCCCCATTTTTATTGAGTTTTCTGTTTCAGTAGCCTCTAATCTCCCTGCGCATTTCATAATCACTGCCAACATTCTGCTCAGGTGGTCAGTAGTATATTTCTACTGCTATGCTTTTTATTACTCAAGCATGGATTTTCTATGGTAGTTTTATTCATGTAAGATTTTTACTATATTTGACTCTATGCTTTCTTCTACATACGGTACCACTCCCCCACCATTGCAACTACTCTCTCATTCCTATATATTTTATACCCTGGTATTACCATGTTCCATTGATTCTGAGCATTCCACCAAGTTTCTGTGATGTGTGGTATATCCATATCCTCATTTAGTACCAGGCACTCAAGTTCACAAACACTTATAAAATTTGTCAATATTTAGTTGTCGGTCTTCATGTGATATGTGGAAGAAACGAACTCCACTCTCAGGTTGGAGGCAACAAAATCAGAGACAGCTTTATTCAGGATATGCAATTGCAAGGGAAGAACACAGCTGACAGAGAGCATCTCTGCCTCAGTTTCTTCAAAGTATGAGCAATATCACACAAGCATTTATACATTTTAGTGGCATGCATTAATTAAAAACATCTGCAGTTTGTTATGTCCTGCCCATTCCTGTATTTTCTCACTTCTGTTCTCAAAACATAGCTATCTCAAGGCTGGGTCACGGTGACTCTACTCTGCTGTCTTCCCACCCGCTTCTGACGTGAGCCCTGCTTCTACAGCTCTTGGGATATTAGGCTAAGACTTAGCACGACACTTGCTCTGTTTCTTACAACTGAGAGGCCTATATTTAAATCCTTTAACCCTGTTTCCACAGATGTAATTGAATGGGAACTCTTTTTTTCATTTGTCTTTTTCTCTTCAGTTTCTACCTGTACTTTATCAACATCTGTCCTCTTCTCTTTATAGAGTATCCTCTTTAATAAATCCTGCTCTAAGGGATGAGTCTGGCCAAGCTGTGTGCTCCTCCAAACCTGCTGGCTTTCCCCCAGCCCTCGGTTTAAAAACTCTATGACCTTTGTAATTTTACATGCCAGCCATCGGGTTCCATTTTGGTTTAGGTGGAGCCCATCCTTCCCATATAGGCTCCTCCTTTCCCCAAAAGTGCCCTAGTTCCTAATACACTTAAACCCGATCGTCTCATCCATGTAGCGAGACCCAGCAGTTCTAACTGCTCCAGTGTGTGGAACTGGAAGCATTTCAAAGAATGCTACCAAGGAATCCTGCACTGTAATCTCTTTCCTAGCAGCCTAAATTTGGCCGCCAGGACCTCTCTTCTACTTTTCCCTATATCGTTGGTACCTACATATACTACGACACTGGATCCTCCCTTGCACTGTGCATAAGGCTATCTAGATGTGTCGAGAGGTCCACAACCTTTGCACCTGGCAAGCAATGCACTATGTGGTTCTCCTGGTCATCACAAATCCAACTATCTATTTCTAATAATCAAATCCCTATTACTATTTCTTCTACAGATAGTAGAAATGATACTAAGGTGCGATTTAGAACTCTTACTACCGAGATTTATTTATTTATTTTGTGTAAGCAGCAGTTCGCTCCAGGGACTCCAGCTTTGTACTGTACAAAGAGCACCAAGCTTTTGACCTGAGGCCTGCTTATTACAGAAAAATTCCCACCCCACTACTACGCCATGTCTTGAGTTGAAGCCTGAGTCTGGGAATGGGACTGAGTTGGATTTCCTTAAATGGTGATTTCCAAGAAATGAGGCCTTGCCATTTTGTTGTTAGGTGTTCTAAGTATTAACCATCCCTTCCCCTCTTCTCTGTATGGGGGTATCTGGGTGTTCATCGGTTGGTGACTTTGGGAACTATGCAAAATGCTTTCCTGTCCATCCAGAATTTGCTGTCTTTCCAGAATTGCCTGTTATACCCCCCCACCTGGTTGCAAATCCAAGGAATTACATAATCTATGTGTTTGAGTGATGCCTTTCAGTGTGAGCACCTGAAGGGCTAGCTTTTCTTTTAACCCTGGCAAGGTGCCCCCCTGCAGCGATGCGTCTGCTCAGCCAAGCAGCAACTCTGAGCAGCAGCAGAGCCCAACACAAAAGGGAAGACCCTGCTATACCGCCCCCCACCCCCAGCCTCCTTTATGTGTCTGCATGGCCCTCCCACTTCCCCAGGGGCAGGAGGAGGCTGGCTCTGTGCTGGCCTTGGCTGAGGAGTGTCTTTTTCCAGCCACTGTTCTGGGACAGTGAATTTAAGAGGTTACTATCAGAAGCCATGGAAGGCAGGGGGAACCTACCCAGCACTGAGATGTTGAAGTGCAGCTCTGTGCACTGAGGGGCCCTCAGAAAGGGCTGAATGAACACATCAGGGGAAGAGCCTGGAGCACTGAGGCCTAGCTTGAGGTCGAGGGGGGAGGGCAGTGCAGAGGAGCTGGCCAGAGGCGAGGGAGCCCAAAGCATGGTGCTGAGAAGTTGGCTGGGAATCCTGCACTATACTCGGGGCCACCAGCTCAGGGCCTTTCATCACCTTTCCCGCTATTGCAGACAGCTGGCTGGTGACTGATGTTGACCAGAGGAAACCCCAAACCTCTCCCTATGTTTACAGCCCCCAAGGCAGACAGCAGGAGGGGGCCCTAGCAAGTCCAGGAGGCCTTGGGAACTGTGCTGCTGGGGCTGCAAAGCCCTTTGCGAGCCACCAGGCCTGGGCCCCTGGAACGCTTCCACCTGTCCCCTTTCCCTGTCAGGCCCCTCTCCTCCTATGTCCGTCTCCCCCCCATGCCTCACCTTTCTCTGCGCGCCCCACCCTTCTCTCTCTGCCCGCTAGTCTGTCGCCTCGCTGCCAGGCTGTATTAGTATTCCACAGCCATCCCAGCCCTGGCTCCCCGCCGCCATTCACAAGAGCCTGCGGGGCGGGAGCTGGAGCAGAGACAGGGAGGAAGCTCCGTTCTGCTGAAATAGGGAGGCTGGCTCAGCAAAGGGCAGGGGGGATTCCCATCACCCCCGCTCCCCCTTCACAGAGCAGGAGGGGCACAGAGTAAATTACACAAACCTCAGCACAACGGGGGCGGGGGGGGGGCTGACAGTCACCCTCCCCAACCCCTGGGCACTTCCCCCACCTCCCACACAAACCACCAGGGCACTGCCCCCCCACCCCCGCCTCCCACATAAACCACCAGGGCACTGCCACCCCACATCCCTGCACTGCCCCCACCTCCCACATAAACCACCAGGGCACTGCCTCCCCCTCACCTTCCCTGGGCACTGCCCCCCTCCCCCCCGCCTCCCACACAAACCACCAGGCCCCACTCCCCACATCAATACCCAGCACTGTTCTCCCAGCCCCTGCACCCAGCCTGTGTGCTTCCCCCCAGCCCCCTCAATACCCAGGGCACTGCCCTCACCTCTGACAGTCCTCAGGCACCGCTCCCACACATACCATCACCCTGCCCTCCCCATGCCCAGCACAGCCCACCAGCCCCAGCCCCCAACACCACAGCATTACCCCCCCCAGTCCCTGCACCAACACCTGACCCTGCCCGCCAGCCCCAGCCCCCAGGCACTGCCCAACACCACAGCATTACCCCCCCCCCAGTCCCTGCACCCAGTCCCTGCACCAACACCCTGGCCCTGCCCACCAGCCCCCAGGCACTGCCCCCCAACACCACAGCATTACCCCCCCCC
>NC_048298.1:2611235-2611770 GCF_013100865.1 Trachemys scripta elegans | reverse complement strand
AGCACCCCGCGGAAAGCACTGATCGAGGGGTGCTGGGTGCAGTCGGGGTGCAGGGTGGGAGCAGGCAGGAGCACCCCGCGGAAAGCACTGATCGAGGGGTGCTGGGTGCAGTCGGGGTGCAGGGGTGGGAGCGGGCAGTGCTGATCGAGGGGTGCTGGGTGCAGTCGGGGTGCAGGGGTGGGAGCGGGCAGCGCTGATCGAGGGGTGCTGGGTGCAGCTGGGGCACGGGTTGGGAGCACCCTATGGGCAGCACTGATTGAGGGGTGCTGGGCACAGCTGGGGTACAGGGGATGGGAGTGGGCAGGGACACCCCGTGGGCAGTGCTNGGCACAGCCGGGGTACAGGGGATGGGAGTGGGCAGGGACACCCCGTGGGCAGTGCTGATAGAGGGGTGCTGGGCAGAGCCGGGGTGCAGGGGTGGGAGCAGGCAGCGCTGATCGAGGGGTGCTGGGCAGAGCCGGGGTGCAGGGATTGGAGTGGGCAGGAGCACCCCATGGGCAGCGCTGATCGAGGGGTGCTGGGCACAGGGGTTGGG
>NC_048298.1:2602712-2611229 GCF_013100865.1 Trachemys scripta elegans | reverse complement strand
GTGGGCAGGAGAACCCCATGGGCAGCGCTGATCGAGGGGTGCTGGGCACAGCTGGAGCACAGGGGTTGGGAGCACCCTATGGGCAGCACTGATTGAGGGGTGCTGGGCAGAGCCAGGGTACAGGAGATGGGGATGGGCAGGAGAACCCCGTGGGCAGTGCTGCTTGAGGGGTGCTGGGCACAGCTGGGGTACAGAGGGTAGGAGCGGGCATAGGGGCCCCTGTAGCAGGGTAGGGCAGCGTGGGACCCGCTGCTCCTGAGAAGTAGCCAATGGCCTGGGCACAGCCGGGGTGGGAGCAGGCACAGGGGAGGCATGGGGGCCATGGGCAAGGGCGACCCACCCCACAGGCAGCACCAGGCAAGGGGCCCTGGGCACAGCCGGGGTGCAGAGTTTGGAAGCGGGTGTGGGGGGCCCTGTAGCGGGGTAGGGCAGCATGGGACCCCCGCTGACCAAGGGCAGTGGCCAGGGCCCAGGCGAAGCTGAGTGCAGGCAAAGCGCAATCAGCAGCTGGCCACGGGGCTGGTTCGGATTCCCTGCAGATCCCCTCTGGGCTCTGAGAGGCAAGGACTGTATGAGGAGGGAGGGGCGAACAGAGGTTGGTCCCTTGCCTGACTGGGGCTATTGCTGTGTCTATTGGGGACCCGCTGCCTTTGGGGTGGCCCTGTTGGATATGCATTGTGTTAGTCATGTTTGTCTTGAGTGGGGTCTGCTTTGTACAGGCGGATTTCCCTTGGGATTATGCACTCTTTGAAATAAGTGCAGCGAAGATGGTTTGGGAGACTGCAGAAACTTACAGTTGTTGCTGCAAATTCTTGTGGTGCTCCAGGCATGTTTCGGGGCATGGGGGTGAAGTCAAGGGGGTCCCAATGAGACCCTGCTCACTGGGGTTTTGTCAGTATCAAGTGTTCACAAAACTTCTGAAGTGGTGAAGGGGAGACTGGAAGCTTCTCCTAATGGGGTATTCCCATCCTGCAGTGATGGCAGGGCCTTACCCTGGTGCGTATGAGTCCATGGGTCACACTGCTCCTGCCTTCTCTCTGAGATTTTAGAGGAATCTGGTAGCAGTAACCTAACTAGTAAGCAGAAGCTGAGTTTTGCATCTCCTTTTCTTTCCCTGTGGGCCTAATATCTTACCTGCCTGTCCTACATCTCACCCTTGGCCTGGTTCTCCCTGCATTCATCCCTGTCTAGATTCCTAGTAATACTGCCTCCCTCTAGAATAGGAATATCTTTGAAAAGAGATGCTGTAGAACTGGGTGGTTTGGGGCAGAATGCTGGGCAGTCTTCTTTAAGGACATGTTTCAAGAATCGCCAGCTCCTGGCCCAAGCCAGGGGATTGGGCAGGGGATTGTTTTGAGAGGAAACATTAAAGTGACTCTTAGTTTCCTTTTCGTTTTGTACGTTGATTGCTGAATGTTGCTTCACTTCATTGATATTTTCAAGTTTGTCATAAATGTCATATGTCGCCAAACGTGCGCGTTGATGGGCGAGATAATGTTTGAAGTGCCACATTTCTCCCCCTCCCCAAAATCCTGGGTTAATATAGTGCCTTGGATGTCTCCTTTCTATTTTTCTCTTATTTTTCCTACTTCCTCCTCCATTATGTATCTCTGCTTTGTGCTTTCAATAGGCATATAAAATAGTGGTTGGGATCGACAACATAGGTGGGTTTCTCTTATTTGTCCTCGTAACGCTGCCTGCAGGGGCTCCAGAGCGCGAGTACCAACCTCAGGGCAGACTGTTAGGAAGCTGGGCACAAACCCCAGATTGTCTGTGAGTTCTACACTTCGATTTCACCAACCAGTTATCAAGTGTAAACTGCTCAGGCACTGTAACAGCCGTAACATGGAGTCACAGACAGTCCCCGTGGGCACTCTGATCTACCTCGCCACCCAGGTGAATGTACATTTGTGATAGATTGTCCCTAGTACCAACGGTAATACTCTAGTTACTCCCAGTCTCACTGGACCAGTCACTTACCCCTCGTCAGTTGTACCTTAGATCTCACACCAAAGACCACGCTTGTAGCTAATCCTATAATATCTATTCAGATTTATTAACTAGGAAAAAGAAACCAGAGAGTTATTTACAAGGTTAAAGCAGGTAGACATAGATACACAAATAATTTACAAAAGGTGCCACCAGACTCCTTGTTGTTTTTGTAGATACAGACTAACACGGCTACCCCCTGATACTTGAAATAATTTACAATTGTAAGTTTTGAAAGGTAATAGAAGCTTCTGTAATCAGCAAGCTCTCTATGTCCTTTAGGGCAAACCCTGGCTAAACATCTGGGGATCTCTTGCTTATGCCAAAAAAAACCAAACTCTCTCTCTCTCTCTCCCCCTCACACCCCCCCCCCCCNNNCCACCAACCGCCCCCCCCCCCCCCCCCCCCCCCCCCCGTCTCAGCAGCTCACAGAGATAGCAAGTTGCTTTTGTTTGGGTTATTCTCCTCCACCTGCCATGTGCTAGAGCTGAGTATTCAGCTGTTGGGTGGAGTCCACTTGCATGGCTCATCTTCCTGGGGAAGAGAGCAGAACAACAAATGTCTTTTGTCCTCTTGTTGATAGTATGTAGGGAAATTCCAGTTGCAGCCACCCACAATAGTCCATCTGGTATTGATGGACCTTTCCTGTAACGTAACACTTTCTTTGGAAGATCAGCTCTTCACACTAATTAACATCTCTCTCCTGTCTGGTGATTTATGCAGTCACAGAGGTTTAGAACAGAACCACTCCTGTTGTATCTTACAGTATAGGGTACAGATGTTATAAGTGAGAGTAATGCAGGCAGCAACTGACAAGCATTCAATGAAGTCTAAACACATCCTTATCATTCCAATACCTATTTTAACAATACTAACACCCAGGTGAGCCGGACTGATTCCAGCTCTGTATTTGTCAGTGTCTCATTGAGACGTGGGGACCTTGGCAGGAGCTGGCACCTCTCTGCCAGCACCACAATCCTCCCTCATAATACACAAACAAGGGGACAGTAAGTTAAACTGAAAGACAACAAATATAAAGCTGATAAAAGGAAATGCTTTTTGCACAAAACACAATTAATCTATGGAATAGACTGCTACAGCGCGCCAAAATTATAGCAGAATTCAAGATAGGATTAGAGATTTATGGGATTTTGAGAACATCCTCAGTTACATTAGACAGGATTTTTAAAAATCATGTAAGCGCTCCTGCTTCAGAGCAGAAGTCAGCCTCCCACTGACAAGGCTAGGAAAAAACTTCCCCATGAGCAAGAATCCCATCATTTTCACAGCAAGATTTCTTGAATTTCCTAGAAAGCATTGCATGTTGGGCACTGTCGGAGAAAGGATCCTGGGCTAGGACCATTGGTCTGATCCACTGATAGTGTCTCTGTGCTCAGATTCGAGCCTAGCTCTGACCTGCTGGAAGGCTGAGGATGGGACATATACCCACTCTGTATCTTTGTTCTTGGTTCTGTTTATTTGTAGCTGTGAAAGGTGCCATCTTGACAGACCTGGAGACTGAAGCCCTCTGTCTACAGCAAGAGAGGCAGGAGTGAGCAGCTCTTTACTCTGTGGCTATGGGGCTGTTTTGCTGTTCTTGTGGGAAGGAGAGGGATAATCTAATAGATATGGGGCTCTCCCCTTGTAGTTGCTCTTCTAGTTCACTCTCGAAAACAACAAGGAGTGTGGTGGCACCTTAAAGACTACCAGATTTATTTGGGCATAAACTTTCGTGGGTAAAAACCTCACTTCTTCAGATGCATCCGAAGAAGTGAGGTTTTTACCCACGAAAGTTTATGCCCAAATAAATCTGGTAGTCTTTAAGGTGCCACCACACTCCTTGTTGTTTTTGTAGATACAGACTAACACGGCTACCCCCTGATACTAGTTCATTCTCAGGTTCCCTACCCAGGCAGCAGAGTCTGCTGGGGGTTATCAGGGCTACTTTGGTAGATGTTTGGTCACCGGTTTGTGTATGAACCCGCGCCTTCCATTGCAAGCTGGGGCAGATGTCCGGCTAGTGACTCTGAGTCTCTTCTGCCCAACCTGCAGGAGTGAGGGATGGTCCCTGGCTGACACGCTGGGGCACTCTGCTGGATCTGGCTCTGAATAGCATGGGTGCCAGAGCATCAGCCTCTCAAGAGACACCTGGGGCTGGGGGGGAGTCAGGATCGGACCAGAAGTGGGAGGGCAGCTCTCTAAGGTTGGGAGAACGTTCATAGGGTGCCAATGGCCATGGAATTCCCACAGATGGAAGTACTGAAAGGTGTGTGTGGGAGCGTGAACTAGACGATCTGTCTGGGGATGGAGGTGCTGTACTGGGCAGAGTGGGAGCTGTCTGGGAGGAGGGTGCTTTAGGGAGCTAGAGAGAAGACGGGCGAGGTGTCCCTGGGTGGCAGAAGATGAGCAGGGGAGCAGTCTGCAGACGGGGGGCTGAACAGGAGAAGGGGAAGCGGTCTGCGGGGAGTGGCTGGCTGAACAGGGGAAGGGGGAGCTGTCTGCAGATGGGGGTCCTGAACAGGGGAAGGGGGGAGCTGTCTGCAGATGGGGGGCCTGGACAGGGGAAGGGGGGAGCTGTCTGCAGATGGGGGTCCTGAACAGGGGAAGGGGGAGCTGTCTGCAGATGGGGGGGCCTGGACAGGGGAAGGGGGGAGCGGTCTGCAGATCATAGAATACCAGGGTTGGAAGGGACCTCAGGAGATCATTTAGTCCAACCCCCTGCTCAAAGTTGGCCCAATCCCCAGACAAATTTTTGCCCCAGATCCCCAAATGGCCCCCTCAAGGAATGAACTTACAACCCTGGGTTTAGCAGGCCAATGCTCAAACCACTTAGCTATCCCTCCCCCCCCATCGGGGAGACTGAGCAGGAGAAGGGGGAGCGGTCTGCAGACGGGGGCTGAACAAGGGAAGACGATGGGGAGAGTTGTTTGGGCAGGGCTTGGCGAGATCAGGGCTGAGAGGTTCATGGGTGTGTAACGTTTCTCTCTGTGTCAGCAGTGTGGGAGATGTGAGGGTGTCTCTGTGAGAAGTAGCTGTTCAGTTGAAGGTATATTGCCTGCTGCCATCTTACCCTGTACTGCTCCCTGTCTTTAGAACCTGTTGGGCCGTCCTGAAGATGCCTGGGTTAAGTTCTTTATCAGAGAGTGTTTGCCTTTTCACAGGTTCCTCTAGGGCGGTTGAGGCTGCAGGACAAAGTCTCTGAGCCAGAGTCTGATCTGCTGGGCTTGGTGGCGTCAGGACCCAGCAGAAGCGCTCCTTGCTATTGAGTCTGCAGGGATTGTTCTCAGCCACAGAGCTAATCGCTCGCCCTCCAGATGGGAGTCCTGCCCTTCGCTGGTGGATTTCCTGGGGCGTGTTCAGCACCACCTCGAAGCACATATGTGGGGGAAGGAGGGGAAGAGGCGGGGGGATTCATCTGGACTCTAGTACTTTAACTATCTTGAGGAAGGCTGGTGGTAATAACCACACATGAATCGGCATCGATTCCATGTGTAGGTTACTTAAGGACAGAATCCAAGCAGAGGGGACTTCGTCTTTGATCTGCTTCATGCAGATAGGGAGGCATGGGGTGAGAATACTAGGCTAGTGATCATCATCTGCTGGAATTCAGCCTTGCAAGATGTAGAAAGAAACAGTTGATAGACACAGCAGAACAAGGGGATTCAACTTCAGGAACACAAACTCTGGGTGAATTTAGAAAACTTGTGAGCCTGTTGTCGTTTGAGCCTGGTGTACTTTATACTCCCAGAATGATAGAGATTCCTAAGGACTCACCTGGATGTATAGTAATGGTTTGTCTGGTTTAGGGTTTCATACGGCCATTCATCATCAGAGTATCTAAGCAACTCCTGTTGTAAAGCTGATAGCAATAGCTAAGTCCCTAGTGGAGTTCATGAAGTCCTGCCTCTCCTCCCTTTTGGGGGTTTAAATCTTTGCTTGCGGAGGGGTTGTAGTTTTGTTTGCTTGCTTGCTTGGTTTGGATTTCTGTGTTTTATTATTTGTGTGTGTGTGTTTGGGTTTTGGGGGTGTGTGGGGTAGCTGTTCTACTGGTATCATTCTCGTGGTGAAAAGGATTTTGTCAAAGCGCAAGGGTTTGCAGTGTTTCCTAACAATAGTCAGACTCTGGATTCGCCTTGTCTCCTCTGGAAGATCTTTACACAGCCAGAGCCCCTAGGCTGAGAATGTTTGTACTGGTCCCCGAGTGCTTCGTTTCTGATCTGTACTGTCCCAGAGGAATGCAGCTGTTTTGGTGGTTTGTAGATGGAGATGTGGTCGCTGCGGTAGATGGGGCTTAATCCACAATTAGGACCAAGATCTTAAAATGCCGTTTGAAACCGATTGGGAACTATTGGAGGGACTTGAGCACAGGTCTGACGTATCATGGGGGCCTAGATCATGGAGGAGGCAGGCCGCTGCTTTCTGTACCAGCTGCAGCTTGTGCATCGTCTTCATATTCAGCTTCAGAAACAGTGAATGACAGTAATCCAGCTGGGCAGTGTTGAATGTATGGATCACTGTGGCTAGGCTGAGGCTACCTGCTCCTCCAAGCTTAGTGAGGAGTCACACAGGACCCCCAAAACTTTGCATCACTTTGACAAGTGGGGTCTATGCACTTTCAGGGGCAGGTGAAGACAGTCTGTTGGGCAGCTCCTCAAAGCATTTACTTCAGCCAGCCAGGATCACTTTGCTCTTATCTGGATTCAGCTTGAGCCGGCTGTCACAGCTTCAGGGTTAACTGTTCCTTTGACTCCCCTTCTGGTCTTCCTTGAGGGGGACCCACTTAAGGTTTTAGGCTTCCTAGCAGTCACCTTACTTGGGTCAGAGACCCGCATCTCCCTCTTTTCAGACCCAGGGTTTAAGCTTGCAGTCCCTCTGCACTCTGTGTGATTTCCCAGCAGGTCTGACCGGGATCCAGTATCCATGGTTAACTCTTTCTCCAAGGGTTGTAACAGTGTATGCCAGTTGTCAAGCAGCTTTCACAAAGCGTACTGCATTGCCTCTTGGGGAGAGAGGGGGAATCACACATGTTTAACAAAAAAAAAACCCCAACTGCCTACAGTCATGCTAAAAGCATACCAGAGGTCGTCACCCCCAGCTCCAACACAGGGCTCTGGTAGGTGTCAGTCTTTCAAACCCCAACCTCAGTTTGCCCCCTTGATTACAAGTTCATGTTAGTTTTTAGCTCAGAAACTAGACCCTGATTGGACAGTTCATCTGTTCCTTTGCATCGCTCAGGCCTTGGATCTCCAGTCTCTGGGGCCAGGTAATCACTAGTCAGTGGCCCTCTCCTCAGAGCAGAGCTTCGAAAGCCTAAGCTTTTGCATAAACAGGATTATGTAATTTGTGTTAACCACTCCCCAGAGATTCCCAGGAAACCCAGTTAATACTTAGTACCCAAAAGTCCATGCCTGCCTGGCACATTTCAGTATAGTCATTTGAACTCCTTACACTTCCCAGGTCTTGCATCTGCCACACCAGCTGCTCTTCATCCAAGAGCTGATTTCTTGTGGGCATTCCGACGTGTTAATAATGGCAGTCAGTGGAGAATGAGTTTCAGAGTTGAGTATCGTTGGCATGCTGTTGCCAGCTGAGCGTATGGCATCTTGCTGTCTCCCAGTGATCTCATGTGGGCATTGTAGAGAAAGGCAGACAGTATGGACCTCTCTGTGACCCTGAAGGCAAGACCCTTTGATGAGAACACTCTTTCCATTCCACTGGTATCTCTTGAGGTTGTTAAACAGCAGGTCCAGATATTTTTCATCCAAGAGTTTTAAAAGAACTGTCCGAGGAGCTCACTGGACTGTTAATGTTGATTTTTCAATAAGTCTTGGAGCTCTGGGGAAGTTCCAGAAGACTGGAAGAAAGCTAATGTGACAATTTTTGAAAAGGGTAAACAGGATGACCTGGGTAATTATAGGCCTGTCAGCCTGACATACATCCTAGGCAAGATAATGGAGTAGTTGACACAGGACTTGGTTAATAAAGAATTAAAGGAGGGTAATGTAATTAATGCAAATCAACATGGATTTATGGAAAATAGATCCTGTCAAACCAACTTGACACCTTTTTCTTGATGAGATGACAAGTTTGGTTGATAAAAGTACACCTCTACCCCGATATAACGCGGTCCTCGGGAGCCAAAAAATCTTACCGTGCTATAGGTGAAACCACGTTATATTGAACTTGCTTTGGCCTCCAGCATTTCTGTTATGAATAGTCAGCAAACATGCCTGGCCCCGCCCCCTATCCAACCCCCACCTACTTCCCGCCCCCTCACTGACCCCTCAGAACCCCCGACTCATCCAACCCCCCACTCCTTGTCCCCTGACTACCCCCTCCAGAGACCCCCCTGCCCCAACCTCCCCTCCCAAGACCCCACCCCCTATCTAAGCCCCCTGCTCCTTGTCTCCTGATGGCCCCCTCCAGAGACCCCTCCCCCATCCCTAATCACCCCCAGGACTCCCGTGCTCTATCTAATGCCCCCATTCCCGGTCCCCTGACCACCCCCCCCCCCCCCCCCCCCCCCCC
>NC_048298.1:2582580-2602649 GCF_013100865.1 Trachemys scripta elegans | reverse complement strand
CCCATTCCCCATCCCCTGACCACCCTGCCCCCAGAACCTCCAAACCATCCAATCCTCCCTGTCCTCTGACGTCCCCCGAGACCCTCTGCCCCTTATCCAACCCCTCGGCCCCAGCCCGGCACCCTTAACACGCCGCTCAGAGCAGCGTGTCGGAGCCAGATATGCTGATGTGCTGATCCACCGAAGCGCGCAGCCCCGCTCCCTACACCGCTGCTCTACCGTGTTATATCTGAATTCGCGTTATATCGGGTCATGTTATATCGGGATAGAGGTGTAATAGTGTTGATGTAATATACTTAGACTTCTGTAAGGTATTTGACTTGGTACCGCACCGTATTTCAAACTAGAATAATATAAAATAAAATGGCATGCATTAAATGGATTTAAAACTGGCTAACTGATAGGTTTAAAAATGTAATTGTAAACAGGGAATTATCATCGAATGGATGTTTTGTTTTTTTAGTGGGGTTCTGCTGGGAACAGTTCTTGGCCTTAAACTATTTAACATTTTTATCAGTGACCTGGAAGAAAACATAAAATTATCACTGATAAAGTTCGCAGATGACACAAAAATTGGGGGAGTGGTAAATAATGAAGAGGACAGGTCACTGATACAGAGCGATCTGGTTTGCTTGATAAACTGGTGCAAACAAACAAGATGAGTTTTAATATTGCTAAATGTGTACATTTAGGAACAAAAAATATAGGCATATTTACAGAGTGAGGGACTCTATCTTCCTAGGCAATTTATTCCAGTGTTTAATCACCCTGACAGTTAGGAACTTTTTCCTAATGTCCAACCTAAACCTCCCTTGCTGCAGTTTAAGCCCATTGGTTGGTCCCAGATAACATCAGACCACTGGGTCCTTTGCACGGTAGAAGTGGGATATTCTCTCCAATTCTGCTCCTCTCCTCTCTTCCCTCCCACCCCCTCTCCCCATCCCTCTTCAGGGACCCTTCTCATGAGCATCTCCTCATGCAGGAGGTCCACATGCTCCTCACCGCATGGGCAGCTCCTCGGGAGCTAAGGGGCAAGGGATTCTGCTCCCATTATTTCCTCATCCCCAAAGCCAAGGGGAGTCTCAGACCCATTCTCGACCTGCAAGGCCTCAACAGCTTCATGAAAAAGCTGAAGTTTCTCATGGTCTCCCTAAGTTTGATCATCCCCTCTCTGGATCCGGGAGACTGGTATGCCGCCCTCGACCTCAAGGATGCGTACTTCCACATCTCGATACGTCTTGCCCACAGATGCTTCCTCAGGTTTGTGGTCTGCCACAAGCATTACCAATTCACGGTCCTCCCCTTCAGCCTGTCCACAGCCCCTCGAGTGTTCACCAAGTGCATGTCGGAGGCAGGCCCAGGTATACCCATACCTCGACGACTGGCTGCTCAGGGGACCCAGGGACCAATTGGAGGCTCAGATCCTCTTCGTGAGATCCACCTTCGACAGGTTGGGTCTCCTCCTCAGTGAACAAAAATCGACCCTGTCACCGACTCAAAGGATAGTTTATCAGAGCGGTGTTGGACTCAGGCCGGGCCAGGGCGTTGCTGCCGGAGGTCCATTTCCGGGCATGACGGACATCATACAAAGCCTCAGACGGTACCCTACTACCACAGCAATGGGTTGCTACAGGCTCCTAGGCCACATGGCGGCATGTATCTATGTGGTGCAGCATGCCAGGCTGAGGCTCAGGCCTCTCCAAGCTTGTCTAGCGTTGGCCTACCGTCCAGGACATAACTGCCTGGACACAGTGATCACCCTTTCAGTGCAGGTCCTCGAGTCCCGCCGCTGGTGGCTCAACCTGCAGGTGTGCGAGGGAGTCGCCTTCGACAAACCCCAGCCCTCTCCGTCTCTGGTAACGGTGCATCAGCGCTGGGATGGGGCGCTCACCTGGAAGAACTACAGGCACAGGACCTCTGGTCACAGGACGAGCTCTCGCTCCACATCAACACAAAGAAGTTGAGTGCGGTCCGATGAGCACGGCAAACCTTCCAAGCCCAATTGCAGGGGAAGCGTGTGGGGGTCATGACAGACAACACAGCTGTGATGTTTTACATAAACAAGCAGGGTGGGGCTCGTTCCTCTCCCCTGTGCCAGGAAGTCCTCAAGCTGTGAGACTTCTGTATAGTCCACTCGCTTCACATGGAAGCGTCTTACCTCCCAGGTTCCCAGAATGAGTTGGCGGACTACCTCAGCAGATCCTTCCACAACTATGAGTGCTCCATCCGCCCAGACGTGATACACAGCATTTTCCAGAAGTGGGGAGTTCCCCAGATCAACCTGTTTGCCACACAGGGCAACAGAAAGTGCCTGCGAGTCTACTCCTTCCGGAATCACAGTCCTGGTTCACTTGCAGATGCGTTTCTCCTCCCCTGGATGGACCATCTGTTGTACATGTTCTCACTCGTCCACAAGGTTCTGCTCAGGATCCGCAGAGACAAGGCATTGGTCATACGGTGGCACCAGCATGGCCTCATCACCACTGGTACACCACACTCCTGGAGCTGTCTGTGGACACCCCAATCGTATTGCCTGTAGTCTCAGACCTGATCACCCAAGATCACCTTCACCACCCTGACCTCCAGTCCCTTCACCTCACGGCTTGGAAGCTTCATGGCTAAACCCCATGGAACTCGTGCTTTGAGCCTGTTATGGAGGTCTTACTTGGTAGCAGGAAACCCTCCACTAAGGTCACCTACCTGGCCAAGTGAAAAAGGTTTGCAATCTGGTGCTCTCAGAGCCGCTCATCTCCAGGGCAGGAGCCCAAACTGCTTATCCTGGACTACCTATTGCACTTGAAACAGCAAGGCCTGGCAGCATTGTCCATCAAGGTACATCTGGCAACCATCACTGCTTTCCACCCGGGAGTGGCTGGGCGTTCCGTCTTCGCCAAGCCCATGGTTGGCTGTTTCCTAAAGGGGCTGGACAGGCTGTAGCCGCAGGTTAGACAACCGATCCCAGTGTGGGAGCTTAACCTGGTCCTTTTCAGACTAACGGGGCCATGATTTGAACCCTTGGTGACTTGCTCACTCCTCTACCTGTCATGGAAAGTGGACTTCCTAGTCACCATTACTTCGGCAAAGATGGTATCGGACCTAAAAGCCCTCCCCTCCAGCCCTCCTTACACAGTTTTCTATAAGGACAAGGTGCAGCTTAGGCCTAACCAGTCTTCCTCCCAAAGATTGTGTCCCAATTCATAGAATCATAGAATATCAGGGTTGGAAGGGACCTCAAGAGGTCATCTAGTCCAACCCCCTGCTCAAAGCAGGACGAATTCCCATCTAAATCATCCCAGCCAGGGCTTTGTCAAGCCGGGCCTTAAAAACCTCCAAGGAAGGAGACTCCACCACCTCCCTAGGTAACGCATTCCAGTGCTTCACCACCCTCCTAGTGAAATAGTGTTTCCTAATATCCAACCTGGACCTTCCCCACTGCAACTTGAGACCATTGCTCACTCCAATTCCAATTCCACTCCAACCAGGACATTTTCTACCCTAAACCTCACGCGGCTAGCCAAGAACAAAAGCTTCACTCCCCGGGGACGTTTGACAAGCGCTCGCCTTTTACATTGAATGCACAAAGCCGTTTTGTACATCGAACCAACTGTTTGTGGCAGACCAGATGAAAGGACTCCCGGTCTCATTGCAGAGGATCTCATCATGGATCACATCCTGTATCCGGACATGCTATTAGTTAGCCAAAGTTCCAGCCCCTGCACTAACGGCACATTCCGCAAGAGTGCAGGCCTCCTTGGCAGCATTCCTGGCCCAGGTCCTGATCCAGGAGATCTGCAGGGCGGCGACATGGTCCTCAGTTCACACTGTCACCTCGCGTTACGCAATAACCCAGCATGCCAGAGACTATGCAGCATTTGTCAGAGTGGTGCTGCAGTCAGCGATTCCATAACTGCAACCCCACCTCCTGGGTAGGGTTTGGGAGTCACCTCATTGGAACCAACATGAGCAAGCACTCAAAGAAAAAGAAAAAAAAAAGTTACCCACCTTCTTGTAACTGTTGTTCTTTGAGATGTGTTGCTCATATCCATTCCAAACCCACCTGTCTTCCCCTCTGTCGGAGGAGCTGGCATGTCACCCCCACATCTTTTTCAGAGTCACTGCTCCCCGGGAATTCCTTTTTCTCTCTGTATTTAAGGCTAATGGTAGTAGATATTTCAAGCAAGTTTGCAAACATTATCCCTGTAAGCTGACCACATCTTTGATTCTGTTAAATAAATCAGCTCCCAGTATCATCACATCAGAGTCCCCCTGAAATTCATCAAAGTGCAGTTCTGTTGTGTGTGTCTCATTTGTAAATCACATCGGTGCCCATTGTTGAAGGTTGTATTATTGTAATTTACCATTAAAATGTCACTTCCTTTCTTTGGCATTGGTATGTGAGATATCAACTTGTTACTCGTGAACAACTTTTCTGTCCCCAAATCAACCAAATAAAAGGCAGTCAACACTCATTGCTTCTTAATAGAAACTCACTGTTGCTACTCTGTGTTCCCTTGGGCTGGAAAGCAGTTGGTGTTTATAGATCTTTCTTCAGGTTCAGTCATTGTGGAGTGGAAGAATATTTCAGGGTGGGTTACTTCTCTGAAACTGCAATGGGGCAGCAGTTCTTGGCTCTTACATGCTTGGCTGAATAGCTGGGGTCTGAAACTTTTTACCACCCCACTTCCCAAGAAAATACAAAACCCACCTGTTTAAAGTGGACATTTGGGGAGATTTTCAAAATATTTTTGTAGACTTTCACTGGGACTTGTGCTCCTAGAATCCCTTAGGCACATCTGAAAATCTCTCTGAACTACACAGCAAAGATAGGTCTGTCTAAACCGTGCATCCAGCAACATGTTGGTCAAAACCTTGCACAATTTCAAAACCCGCCTTGTGAGAGGCTATTAAGTCTTGGAACTTGCCAAATTCCTTTCTCAAAACTCTTTGTCAAGTTAAAACTCTCCTGAACTCACTGACATTAAATACAAATGCCTGATCTTATCTGTCTCACATATCACTTACCCTTCTCCTTGGCAAATATAAGAAATGCATTTTCAATACAGTCATGTACTGATCTTTATCACTCACTTTCAGCTTTGTATCAAACTTTGCTGTTCTTTGACTTATCTGCCAAATGTCCTGGGTCACCAACAGACATAAAAGCTGGCACCAAAGTAGTATTTGATGATGCCATACCCTCTCTTTGTGAGCCCGCAGCGTCCCATTCCTGCAGCGCTGCCTAAGATTAACCAGTTCACTGCTTGAACTCTTTCATCTTCTGTACCTGTGGTTGCTGTGGTACTGACGTGCCAGCTTCAGCTCTCTGAATCACTGTGCTCTCCTCACTGTTAATCTCTCAACAATCTTCCTGCTCTGCTCCTGCCACTTGCTAGCTCAACACCCCTGTTTCTTCTTTTGTAACCTGCCTGTGGGCAGGTTTGCAGTTGTCCAGATTTCCCAGAGCTATACAGTTTTTCTGCGTGTTCACATTGTGTGACTTTTTCTAAATGAATGGTCTCAGAATCTTCTGATACCTTTTCTGGTCTCTGATTTTCTGTGGCCAAGTGACTTGTTTTTTAATCTTAAGGGCGTTCATCTCTCCCTGTGCTCTTTGCCTTGTCCACATGCTGTATCTGCAGCTGCTGGGGGCACCTTTCGCTGCATAGCTGCCCAACATGGGGGGCGGGGGTTCGTTTCCAAGCCAGTCTTCTCCCTTTGGCGATAGCGCTCCTTGAGAGTTGTGGCCTATCGTTTCCCAGATCCTATTCCTGGGGAGAGCAGGAAGCCTGGCTGTGTCAGCCAGCGTTTCATGGCAGTTCTTTGGCTGAGTTGGCAGCCTCTGAAAGGACCAGGAGGGGAGGAGGAGGGCATACTGCCCTGCAGCCTTTATTTTAAGACGTTCTAATGATATGCAGTTATGGGTCACCATTCCATCTGGGCTAAGATATGCCCTGATTGGAGCATATCCCTGAGAGCAAGAAGTAAGAGTTTCTTGAGACTTGTAGAGAGGATCAGGTGCTTGTAACGTGCTCTTGGAGGGCCTCTAATGATCTGTCTGACTCAATGCCTGGGTGCCTGGCTAGAACTACCCTTGCTTACAGGCACTCTTTGCTCTGGAGTTCTGTGGTAGGGCCCAATTTCAGTAGCCTAGGCCCAAGTTATTCTTTGTGTAAGAAGCAGTAGTCCTTTTTCTGTTACTGGAGAGGCTAGCCCTTCCACTCTTCAGGCGACTTACAGATCCAGCCTGGTTTGCAACTCGGTAAATTTGAAAGATCGCCAGAGACATTGAGCTGTTTCTTCCATCCATCTTAGGTCCACTGGCAGCTTCTTTTGGAAGCCACAGCTTTAATGAAGGCTCTAGAACCAATTTTAATTTCAGCCCCTGAGTTTCCAAAAGTTTACATGCTTGACAAGATATCTCTTTGGATTAGTGGTTCATGGAGAATGTCAGATGTGAAGAACATCACGTGACCCCAACTGCTCTTCAACTAGGCTGTAAGGACAACAACCTAGCCAGCAACCTCAGCAGGAGACACACTGCTTGCTACAAGTGGGCCTGGGAGGACTCCATCCTTAAACCTCTTCAACAGGTGGGGCACGCTTCACATAGATCTGTTTGCCACCTGCCAGGACAAGGAGGAGAATTCGTCTGCTTTAGAGAGAGAAAAGTCTGGCATCCATCCCAGATCCCTTCCTCCAATCTGGTTCCAGAGTCTTCTGTGTGCATTCCCCAGGGGCCATTGAAATATCAGACAGGATAAAATCCCAATGAGACTGATAGCTGTGTCCTGGACATGGATGTTCTGGTTCACAGATGTGCTGGACTTACTGGTGGGTCCTCCTATCCCATTACTGAGTGTCCCAGATTTCTTTTTCAGAACCAGAGCCAGATTCACCCCCTGACTACCTGATGGCTTGTATAACACACAACCAGAGGTCACCCAATGAAATTAATAGGCAGCAGGTTTAAAACAAACAAAAGGAAGTACTTCTTCACACAACACACATTCAATCTGCGGAACTCGTTGCCAGGGGATGTTGTGAAGACCAAAACTAAACTGAGTAAAAAAAAAAAAAAAACCAGATAAGTTCATGGAGAATAGGTTAATCGATGATCAAGGATGATAAGGGAGGGACTGCATGCTCTGGGTGTCCTAAGCCTCTAACTTCCAGAAGCTGGGAGTGGGCGACGGGATGGATCACTTGATAACTGTCCTGTTCTGTTCATTCTGTCTGAAGTACCTGGCATTGGCCACTGTAGGAAGACAGGATACTGGACTAGATGGACCATTGTTCTAACTCTGAATGGCCGTTCTTATGTATGCTTCCCTGTTGACACAACAGATAAGTGGTGTTCTGAGGATGTCCAAGAGGTCCTAGCAGAAAAGCATTAATCGGTTCCCTTTACAGTTTGAGGTGAAAGAGATTTTTGATATGGATAATGCAGAGGAAACACCCATTTCCTTTGCCTCAAATGGTCAGGACTGTTAGTGCAGCCAGTGAACTCACGGGGCTATCAGCTTCTCATCCTCCAGTATGAGCTCGGTTGTTTTCTCAAATGCAATGGTACCCAGATTCTTTAAAGGTGTATCCACCTTTTTGAGAGTCTCTCCCATCCTGAGATCTGACTATAGGGGTAAAATTTGTAGGCCCAATTGTCAGCCTAAATGTAAAAAGTATGTGAAAGTTCATAAGATTTTTACAATTACCTATCATTTTGACTACTTGGAAATTTAACATGGAAAAATAGTTTGAGTTGTTTTCAATAAACGAATATTGCAACCAAGTGCAAGAGAATCAGGCAAAGAAGCTGGAGTATTCCAAACAAAAAGGACCTGTTGATATGATTCAAAGACTGTTGAAATCATGCTGGGTAAAAATAGAAGATGTGGAACTAGAAGTTAACAAACCAAAATTGGTGATGAATATTAGGCCTAATTGGCAGACAAAATAATGAGGAGTGAACTATGCCACCCGCTCTTCTCCTCTTTGGGTTTCTTAAAAAGAGACTTTGGAAAAAAATAATCTCCCATCCCATCTTGCATCCCAGCTCGTCTCATCTCATCTTCCCTGACCCCAAAACAGAAGGAGCAAATCTAAATGAAAGACTTCCTTTCACTTGTGAGTTCTGAAAAATCATCATCATGTCCTGTCCTCAGCCCATCAGTGGGGACACTTAATTGCCACCGTTGCAGAGGCTTCTAAGATCCTGTTTTGTTGCCCTTCCTTTTGTGTTGTTCCCATCTCCCTCCCTTCCTCTTATTCTCTCTCTCGTACTCAGCTTTTCATCAACCCTGAAATCAGTGGCATTGCATCAGCACAGCGAGATGACCTGACAACAACCTGCCCTTTCTAAGGAGAAGAGAGGGCAACAGATGATACCTTGACCAGAAAGTAAACCAGGCTCCAAGCAACAGGCTCTGTGGTCAACCTGCCAGTCAAAGCATCCATTCATGACTAACCAGCTGTCCTAAGTTTCACAGATATCAGCAAAAGTCGTATTTCCCTCAACTTTTCTATCCTCTCTCTCCTCCACCTTGCATCTGTCTGTCTGTTAGAAATAGAAGTGAATACCCTTCACACATCAGGACTGAAAGTAAACATGATCCTTTCCTTTTCATCAAAGAAAGCTTGTTCTGAAAATGGGAGACTAATATTTTGCCTCTAAAACTAGAGAGACTTTAAAGGTTTCGATTGACACATGATGTGGAAAAAGCTGAAATACTCAATGCTTTTTTTGCCTCGGTCTTCACAGACAAGGTCAGCTCCCACACTGCTGCACTGGGCAACACAGTATGGGGAGGAAGTGAGCTGCCCTCAGTGGTGAAAGAACAGGTTAAGGACAGTTTAGAAAAGCTGGACATGCACAAGTCCATGGGTCCAGATCTAATGCATCTGAGGGTGCTGAGGGAATTGGCTGATGTGATTGCAGAGCCATCGGCCATTATCTTTGAAAATTCGTGGCAATTGGGAAAGGTCCTGGACGATTGGAAAAAGGCAAATATAGTGCCCATATTTAAAAAAGGGAAGAAAGAGAACCTGGGGAACTACAGACCGGTCAGCCTCACTTCAGTCCCTGGCAAAATCATGGAGCAGGTCCTCAAGGAAACTTTTGAAGCACTTGGAGGAGAAGAAGGTGATCAGGAACAGTCAACATGGATTCACCAAGGGCAAGTCATGTCTGACCAACCTGATTGCCTTCTATGATGAGATAACTGGCTCTGTGGATGAGGGGAAAGCAGTGGATGTGATATATCTTGACTTTAGCAAAGCTTTTGATACGGTCTCCCACATTATTCTTGCCAACAAGTTAAAGAAGTATGGGCTGGATGAATGGACTATAAGGTGGATAGAAAACTGGCTAGATCGTCAGGCTCAATGAGTAGTGATCAATGGCTCGATGTCTAGTTGGCAGCCGGTATCAAGTGGAGTGCCCCAAGGGTTGGTCCTGAGGCCGATTTTGTTCAATATCTTTATTAATGATCTGGATGCTGGGATTAATTGCACGCTCAGCAAGTTCACAGATGACACTAAGCTGGGGGGAAAGGTAGATATGCTGGAGGGTAGGGATAGGATCCAGAGTGACCTAGGCAAATTGGAGGATTGGGCCAAAAGAAACCTGATGAGGTTTAACAAGGACAAGTGCAGAGTCCTGCACTTAGGAAGGAAAAATCCCATGCACTGTTACAGGCTGGGGACAGACTGGCTAAGCAGCAGTTCTGCAGAAAAGTACCTGGGGATTAAAGTGGACGAGAAGCTGGATATGAGTCAGCAGTGTGCCCTTGTTACCAAGAAGGCCAACGGCATGTTGGGCTGCATTAGTAGGAGTATTGCCAGCAGATCGAGGGAAGTGATTATTCTCCTGTATTCAGCATTGATGAGGCCACATCTGGAGTATTGTGTCCAGTTTTGGCCCCCTCCCACTACAGAAGGGATGTGGACAGATTGGAAAGAGTCCAGCAGAGGGCAACGAAAATGATCAGGGGTCTGGGGCACATGACTTATGAGGAGAGGCTGAGGGAACTGGGATTGTTTAGTCTGCAGAAGAGAAGAGTGAGGAGGGATTTGATAGCAGCCTTCAACTACCTGAAGGGGGTTCCAAAGAGGATGGAGCTCGACTGTTCTCAGTGGTGGCAGATGAGAAAACAAGGAGCAATGGTCTCAAGTTGCAGTTGGGGAGGTTTAGATTGGATATTAGGAAAAAAAATTTCACTAGGAGGATGGTGAAGTACTGGAATGGGTTACCTAGGGAGGTGGTGGAATCTCCTTCCTTAGAGGTTTTTAAGGTCAGGCTTGACAAAGCCCTGGCTGGGATGATTTAGTTGGGAATTGGTCCTGCTTTGAGCAGGGGGTTGGACTAGATGACCTCCTGAGGTCTCTTCCAACCCTAATATTCTATGATTCTGTAATTATTTGTTTTGCATAGTCACCTCCATTTCAGTTTCAATATAAATGTTTGTTTTAATTTCTTGTTTTGTTTGGACAATAATCTTTCATCTTTAGAATGAGTGCTTTTTGGTGTTTGCCAAGAAATGGAGTAAACAAAGGTCCCGGGGGTCTGGGGGAGGGGATCAACTCAGACCTCTTTGCATCACTATTTTTATGCTGGACGGTGAAAGAGTTTATTCCACCTTTATCTCCTTTCAGTCTTTAAATTAATACAGCGCATCTCAAGGTGCCCATAACAACACCTCTGAGTCCTCTCTTTGAACCAACAAAAGACTTCAACCCTATATCATCTTTCTATATAGTCTGTCATGCCAGTAAGGAATGCATTGCCTTGCAGTGTGAGCAAGACACCGGCCCTGATGGCTGACCCAGCATAACAACAAGGTGGGGCTACATCTCCAATGTTTAACATTGAGTTAGCCATTTGAGCAATTTGCCAAGGGATGTGATGGATTCTCTGTCACGTGAAGTCTTCAAATCAACACTGGACATTAGTTCTAAAAGAGACACTAGCTCAGTCCAAAGTTATAGGCTCAATGCAGGAATCTCTGGGTGAGATTCTTTGGCCTGTTAGGCAAGCCAGAGTAGTGATCATAATGGTTCCTTCTGATTTTAAAATCTCTGAATTCTAAATTTGTATCCAAGGGGCTCTGGGACTGCCACTTCCACCAGTCCATTAACCTGCCTGTGTTGTTTCCTAACCCCCATTCGCACCCTGGGAGGTGAGGTTATGCACACTCGATATTCTACAGGCTCTCAGCTATTACTAGGATATGACTACATGTTTTCACCAATCACCTCTCCTGTTTGTTGCTCAAGGAGATAACATGCTACCCAAAGACTCTCCAACAAGTAGATAAGACCATGTATCCAAGCCTGCTGTGAACTGCCAGGACTCATTAATGTCCTGGCATGAGGGCTCACTCTGCCAGATTTAAGGGAACTTTTATGGCGTCTTAGAAGTGTCCAATTATAGACCTAGCCTAGGTAAAGCTGCGTTCAGGAACGCTCTTTGTGCTTTTACCTAGCTTCACTCTCTCCTGCTAATATCCAGGGAAAATTGAGACTTCTCGAATTCTCTAGAAGTGACTGCTAACTAATCACAGGGAGTGGGGATCTACACAGACAATGCTCAGAGAAACTTAACAATGGTAAGTGTTGTTCTTTGACTTTTCTGTCTGTGTGGATCCCTGCAATCCACCGTCGTCCTCTGCTGCTCCAGTGTTTGACGCTAGGGTGGTGTTTGAGTTAGGGCAGTGCTCAGTGGCAGCTGTTGGGGGTGCACCCACGTATACACCTTGGGTTGGGCCACATGGTCATAGGCAAGGAGCATGTGCAGCCCTGGCAAATGCTGCTCTCCAAAGCTTGTGCATGCACTGAAGTGGGGATGCACACTGTGTCCCGAAGAAGCACATTTACTGTAGATAAGTGATGCTAGTTCTCACAAGGCTAATGGAAGGTCTTTTGGCGCCTCTGGGGACCTGCTTCTTATTGTATATGTCCGTCTGCGGTTGTGACCTCTGCAAGGAGAGTTTCAGAGCTATAGAGTTGGATGGAAGAAGATTTCCTAAAATCCCATCCCGAGTTCTTGTCTGGTGGTCTTGGATTGTCACTTACATCAGACAGCTTCTTTTCTGATATTTTCCTCTGTCTCATGTTCTCCCTAGTTAAATAAGATTCTACACCTTGGATGTTCAGGGAGCTTTGATATTTGACACAAAAAAGTCAGTCTTTTAAAAAATCCTCAAGGTTGTTTGTGTCATCTGGTGAAATCTGAGCCAATCCATTTCAGGCCAGAGGTGGTAGAAACAGATAACGTTCTCTATTCTGCTAGACAGTGTGCTCATTGAAATTCCTATGCTAGATAGACTAAGAACATAAGAAGGGCCATACTGAGTCAGACCAATGGTCCATCTAGCTCAGTATCCTGTCTTCTGACAATGGCAGTGCTGAATGTTTTAGGGGGAATGAACAGAACAGGTCCATTTTGAGTCATCCATCCCCTGTCATCCAGTGACAGCTTCTGGCAGATGGAGGTTTAGAGACACCTGGAGCATGGGTTGCATCCATGACCATCTTGGCTAATAACTGTTGATGGACCTATCCTCCATGAACTTATCTAATTTTTTTAACTCAGTTATACTTTTGGCCTTCGTCACATCCACTGGCAATGAGTTCCACAGGATGACTTTGTTGTCTGAAGAAGTACACCTCTACCCCGATATAATGCTGTCCTCGGGAGTAAAAATTTTTTACCGCGTTATAGGTGAAACTGCGTTATATCGAACTTGCTTTGATCGGCCGGAGTGCGCAGCCCCGCCCCCCCGGAGCACTGCTTTACCGCGTTATATCCGAATTCATGTTATATCGGGTCACGTTATATCGGAGTAGAGGTGTACATCTTTTTGTTTGGTTTAAACTTTCTGCCTATTAATTTCATTGAGCGACTCCTGGTTCTTGTGTTACCTAAAGGGGAAAATAACACTTCCCTGTTAGCTTTCTCCACACCGGTCATGATTTTATAGACCTCTATTATATCACCCATAAGCTATCTTTATAATGTGAACAGTCCCTGTCTTTTTAATTTCTCCTCTTATGGAAGCTGTTCCATACCATCATTTTTGTTGCCCTTCTCTGTATCTTTACCAGTTCCAATATATCTTTTATGAGATACGGAAAACAGAACTGCAGGAAGCCCTCAAAGTGTGGGCATAGCATGGATGTATGTAGTGGCATTGTGATATTTTCTGTCTTATCTATCCCTTTCCTAATGGTTCCTAACAGTCTTTTAGCTCTTTTGATTGCTGATGCACATTGAGCAGATGGTTTTCAGGGAACTAGCCACAATGACACTAAAATCTCTTTCTTGAGTTGTAACAGCTAATTTAGACCTGATTGTTTTGTATGTGTAGTTGAGATTATGTTTTCCAGTGTGCATTACTTTGCACTTACCAACATTGAATTTCATCTGCGCTTTTCTTTTCCAGTCACCCAGTTTAGTGAGATCTCTTTGTAAGTCTTTGCAGTCAGCTTTGGATGTAACTATCTTGAGTAATTTTTAAGTATCAGAAGGATAGCTGTGTTAGTCTGGATCTGTAAAAAGCGACAAAGAGTCCTGTGGCACCTTATAGAACAGGGCTGCCCGGGGGGGGGCAAGTGGAGCAATTTGCCCCGGGCCCCGCAGGGGCCCCCACGAGAATATAGTATTCTATAGTATTGCAACTTTTTTTTATGGAAGGGGCCCCCAAAATTGCTTTGCCCCAGGCCCCCTGAATTCTCTGGGCAGCTCTGTTATAGACTAACAGATGTATTGGAGCATAAGCTTTCATGGGTGAATACCCACTTCGTCAGACGCATGCGACGAAGTGGGTATTCACCCACGAAAGCTTATGCTCCAATACGTCTGTTAGTCTATAAGGTGCCACAGGACTCTTTGTTGCTTTTTGAGTAATTTTGTATTTTCCATAAACTGAAGGTTTTTCTGCTGTGGCTGGGAGGGTAACAGATTTTGCTACACCTGTTTGTTATGTGCAAACTGTTGAGCATCTGCACAATTACTACTTGGAGTTCCATGCCCAGTTGTACAAAGTATTCTTCTCTCAGACTGGCTGGTCCATATGAGAGCAATGTTCAGTCACTCACTTCTCAGGTGATTGTACTCCTCCATCCTGCCCTTGCGGAGGATCCCCATTCAGGAGGAATCCATGAAGATGATATAGACATGAAGGAGAAAAAGAGGTCACTTACCGAAGTAACATTTGTTCTACGAATACAATGCCCCACTGACCCTCCCTGCTCTGCTTTGGAGATGTAAAGGCAATGCCTAGCGTTAGAAAGGAACTGAAAAAGAGTTGAAACTGAGAGCTTTTATAGAACCAAAGGTATCTATAATGCTGGAACACAGGGTCAGGTACATGTTTCCTCAAAGGCTAACTTATTTCAAATCAGTTCCATTGCTGCATGGCATTTCATGTGCTCTCTCAGCGTGGATCTGCAGATGTGCTGCCTTTAGAGAACCAAACTTACTTTGATAAGTCTTGACTTTTCTTGCAGACTTACTTCTTGCAAAAGAGTGAGTGAGCTCTGTCTTCACTGGCTTATCTTCCCTTCATTGAATTCCACAGAGATTGGATTCCCTGATGCAAGGGTCAGATTGGGGTACTCCAAGTGTGGCACTCTGTGACGTTACACTCCATATTCTTGATATGAATATGGCATAACTAAGATCTATTTTATCCAAGATGGGTCTTGTAAGATATCATTGGAAAGGGTATGATTTACTGAATGTGATTATCCAATTTGTATGCCTTTATCATTTCTGTATCTGAAGTTAGGAATATTGACTATGTAGTGATTACAACTGTGTGTGTGTACTTGGGAAACACCCACCAAACAGAGAGCCATCAGACTTGATGGCTCATTAGGAAGACACAATAAGACTTTGAAGATACTAATCTCTCTCCTTCCTGAGAAGCATCCTGGGACGTTCCTTTGACACTACTAGGTCATGTCACCTGGTACTAAACACCATCTTGGACTTCTACTGATTTTTCCACTGAAAGAAGGGAGAGGTCAAGACTGGGAAACAAAAGGTTCCTGCCTTATGTAAATTCTGTTTAAGACTGGGGAGTAAGTTGATCTAGGTTCACTCTTCACTGAATCCCCATCCAGGATGAAGCTAAAGAGATCTGAGAAACAAAGACACGGGTGGGGGTGGGGGGTTAGAGGGAGTAAGTGTTGAGCCCAGGCTAGAAAAGGGATCTGGTCTGTGAATATGGGGTCTAAAGATTTAAGCTGCAAGCAGGGCAGCTAACTTTCAAGAATTTCTGCAGCCTGCCCAAAAGCAACATTTAGGGTGAGAAATTACTTCTTGAAACCAGTCTTTTTAAGATCTTAAGCTTAGTATGCATGTTTATTTGCTTAGTACAGTAATCTGCTTTGTTCTGTTTGCTATCCCTTATAATCACTTAAAATCTGCCTTTTGTAGTTAATAAATTTGTTTTTGTTTATTATAAAGCCAGTTTGTGCAATTTATAACCGGGGGACGGGGGCAAGAAGCTGTGCATATCTTCCTCCTCATTGAGGGAGGGGGCGGATATATGAACTTACACTCTATAGATTTCTCCTCCGCACAAGACAATATTGTTTTGGGTGTACTCTCCAGAGGGGAGCTTCACTTGAGTGCTGGGCAATTTCCTAGCTGTTTGCCGTCTCTGTGTGATTCTCCGTGTGTGTGTGTGTACACATGTATGTGTTGCAAGAGGCCAGAGAGCCTAATTCAGCAAAGCAGGGAGAGGGAGTCCAGGCTGGTGGAGCAGGAGGGGCTCGTTGAAACCTCAGTACAGCAGGTGGCATCCCAACCTGTCACACTCTCCCAAGCTATCAAAACAAGACACTGTTCTCAGTAGATAATGTTGATCTTCAAGATCTGTTTGGCTCTCCCTCCACTTTCTTCTGTGTTTTGAACTGTAGTGAAATAGCTAACGATGCAGGCATTTAGGTTGCCATCACTAGGCTTCATGGGTAACGTTCCACTGTGTTGAGCTAAGGCAGTTCACATGCTGCTCTGAGTTATTCTTTCAGGCTCTCACCACACTCAAGCCGCCATCGCTTCATCAGTTTAGCTTCAGTTCACATTTTAAAGATAATCTTCCATAAAGGTTGTAAACTGATGTCTTTTTTTAATCAAAGTGGAGATTTTGAAGCACAAGATGGCAGCTTCCAGATGGTTCCCAGAACTCAGCAGTGCCAGGCACACGGCTCACAGTGGGAATTTGTAGAGGCAGGTCTCAAAGAACCTGCTCTCCTGTGGAGTAATCTTCCTTTATCAGAGCAAAAGCACTGTGAACCCAAAACCTGAGCTCCTGCTGCACTTGAAACTCTGCAGCTAAGAGTTTGGGTCACAGTTCTTGCACGTTTTGTTCCCCACACAGGACATGATGCAATCAGACAGGTATCGCACTGAAACAGTTGTTGGTTTCCTTCGGTCTCTGGTGAGGGTCTGAAAGGAGCTGGCGTTTTCATAGAGCTTAATATTTCCTACCTTTAACGCATCGTTAGTGAGCTGCTCCCTCTGCCCCGGCTTGTTTTTGGTGCCGTAGCCAGTGTCCTACGGCATGAATTCTTCTCTGCAAAGAGCGTGAGGGTTTATTATCTGATGAGTCAATGACTACTATTATTGTCTTAATAAATCAGACTTTAATGAGACCACCAAGATACTCAGGTGCCTAAATTGAATCCTTTTGAGATGATACTGCTGGGACCCTGCCCTCCCTTGCCCTTTCCTTCCCTATGGTGTGTCACTCTCGTGTCTGCATTTAGATCGGAGGCTCTTTGGGTAGCGACCATGTGTTGTTTGGTTTTTGTGAAGTGCCCAGAGCATGGGCAGAGTGAAAATAAAAGCAAATAATACAATAACAGACAGTCCATTCTTTACAGGCACAGAGTAAGGTGGGTTTTTGCACGTGCAGTCCAAGTGGACCTTCTCAGTTAATCACTTCCCCTTTTGGTTAATCAGGATTCCTGTTTTTGGGATCTGGAATGTCCCAGTCACCTATAGAGTATTGCCAGAAAAAAACACTGATTCTTCTTCGAGTGCTTGCTCATATCCATTCCATTAGGTGTGCGCGCGCCGCGTGCACGATCGTCGGAAGATTTTCTACCCTAGCAACACCGGCGGGTCGGCTGTGGAGCCCCCTAGAGTGGCGCCTTCATGGCGCTGAATATATACCCCAGCCGACCCGGCGCCCCCTCAGTTCCTTCTTACCGCCCCTGACGGTCGTTGGAACTGTGGAGCGCGGCATAGCTGTCCTCCACTCTCCCTAGCTTTGTTCTTGTTCATAGTTGTAGTTATAGTTATAGTTATAGTTCTAAAGTTGTAGTTAAATAGTTAGTAGTTTCAAGTTGTTTTAGTTGTTATAATAGTCCAGGGGACTAAGGGGGTCGTCTCCCCCTTTCTCCCCTGGCCGCGGGCTCGGGCTCATGCCCAAAGCTCCCGGCTTCAAGCAGTGCGCCTCCTGCGCTAAACCTATGCCCACGAGCGACCCGCACGACTCCTGTCTGAAGTGCCTGGGAGAGTCCCATCAAACAGATAAGTGCAAGATCTGTAAGGCCTTCAGACCCAGGACCAAGAAGGAGCGGGACTTTCGGCTCCGGCAACTCTTGATGGAAGCGGCACTTAGTCCAGACGCTCCATCTACAAGTCAGGCCCCGGCACCCAGTGCCTCGGTGCGCAGTGCTCCGGCGGCACCGGCCACGACGACCACGCGAGTGGTGTCGGACAAGCCGCCCCGGCACCGGACCTCGTCGGCACCGCAAGCGCAGCAAGTGCCTCGACGCCGGTCATTATCCCCGGGGCATAAAAAAGCCCATAAGACGGGGACCTCCGCGCCGAAGACGCCGGCTCCCCCAGTGCCGGGGGTAGAGCCGCGTCCGCCGGTGGAGCACCGGAAACAGGTGCCTCCAGCACCGTCGACTCCGGCACCGAGGCCGTCGAGTCCGGTGCAGATAGCGTCTCCACCGAGGCCGGCGGTGATACAATGCCTCCCGTCGACTCCAGAGACCTTCACGGCGGCGAGAGACTTAATAGCTCTCACGGAGCCGGCACCGCCTCAACCACCGGCACCGACGGCACCGTTAACTCGCCCGGTCCAGTCGAGAGGGAAACCTGCACTAATCCGCCCTCCATCACAAGGGCTGGAACCTCGGCACCGATCCAGGTCCCGAAGGAGGTCCCCACGCCGCTCGCAGTCCCGGCACCGAATATCGCCTCGGCACCGGTCGTACTCGCGGCCAAGATCTTCTTCGAGACAACGCTCTAAGTCTCGGCGCCGCTATGATCGTCGGCACCGATCGACGTCGAGACGTAGTTCTCGGCACCGCTATGGCCGACGCTCGACGTCGAGAGGCCGCTCCCGGCACCGGGCATACTCCAGGTCCTCGTCGAGGTCCAGATCTGACTCCCGGCACCGACGAGGTCATCGGCACCGATCGCGGTCTCGGCACCGATCGCCGGCACCGCGTAGAGATAGATCTCCGGACCGGCACCGTGCGGCACCGCAGACCGCGGGAATCGCCTCGACGCTCTCGGCACCGCCGTGGCCATCGAGATCGGTATCCCACTCATCGGAGGACCTCTCGAGATCGGCATATCCCCCTCAAGGGCAAGCCGAGGAACAGGACTTGGGCCATTGGCGGGAGATGGCAGAGGACCATTCTCATGGCCCATCTCATTGGTCATTCTGGACCCCGTGGGCGTACCATCAGGAGCAAGGGGCTCCAATACCCTCGACCTCTCGCTCGGGTCATTCCGTTAGAAGGGCCCCGGAGTCCACAATCTCTCGGCCTCCGCCAGGGGACATGGAGGCTTCCGTGTCCGTACCGCCTGACGCCCTGGACCCAGGCGCAGGTGACGCTCCGGCCCAGGAACAGGAAGACCAGGACCAGCCCTTGGATCCCGTTCCACCGGAGGCATCTTCCTCTTCTTCGCCGGACGAGGCAGTGGCGGGCACATCGTGCACGGGCCCACCTCCAATAGATCTTCGGGCTCACCAGGATCTTCTGCGCAGGATGGCCCGTAATATGGACCTGCAGGCGGAGGAGGTAGTGGAGGTGCACGACCCGATAGTGAATATCCTCGGAGCGGATGCCCCATCGAGGGTAGCGTTACCCCTGATCCGCACGATACAAAACAATGCGGATACGATATGGCAAACTCCTGCCTCTATCCCACCCACAGCGAGAGGGGTGGAACGGAAATACTTTGTCCCGTCGAAGGACTACGGGTACTTGTATACCCACCCACAACCGTGTTCACTGGTGGTGGCATCAGTGAACGCACGAGAGCGCCACGGCCAGCAGGCTGCAGCGCCAAAATCAAAAGAGGCCAAACGGCTCGATTTGTTTGGCCGTAAGGTTTATTCAGCCGGAGGGCTGCAACTTAGAGCGGCAAACCAACAGGCACTGCTGAGCCGCTACAATTTTAACTCCTGGAACTCCATGGGGAAGTTTAAGGAGTTGATTCCCCGGGAGTCCAGGGAAGAGTTTGGAGCCATGGTAGAGGAGGGTAAGAAGGTGGCTCGAACCTCCTTGCAGGCCTCCTTGGACATAGCAGACTCGGCTGCGAGGACCATGGCTTCGGGTATCGCTATGCGGAGGATCTCCTGGCTTCAAGTTTCGGGTTTGCCTCCGGAGCTGCAGCAAACCCTACAAGATTTGCCCTTTGAGGGACATGGTTTGTTCTCAGACAAGACGGACTCTCGCCTGCAGAGCCTCAAGGACTCGAGAACAATCATGCGCTCCCTGGGGATGCATGTTGTGGGCCCTCAGCGCAGACCATTTAGGCCGCAGCCTCAGCGCTTCTACCCCCCCCCGCCTCGTCAGAGACAAGACTCGGTCCGGAGGCGAGGGCGAGGTGGTAGGAGACGGTGGACTGGCCCTCAACCCGGCCAGAACCAGGGGCCACCTAGACCACCTTCAGGCCCCAGACAAAACTTTTGAAGGTGCGGTCGAGGACGGTGCACCAGTCATCCCCCAGGATTCAGCCCCCTCCTTTCGGGATCGTCTCTCCCACTTCCACCATGCTTGGTCCCTTATAACTTCGGACCGTTGGGTCCTCCGCA